>NW_020175439.1:74276-146421 GCF_003031525.2 Neophocaena asiaeorientalis asiaeorientalis | reverse complement strand
AAAAAAAAAAAAAAAAAGAAAACTTCTCTAGGTAGGAAACACTGAGAAGGAAAAGACCTACCAAAATAAACCCAAAACAATTAAGAAAATGGTAATAAGGGCATACATATCGATAATTACCTTAAATGTAAATGAATTAAATGCTCCAACCAAATCAGGAATGGAAGGATTCTTCAATATATGCAAATCAATCAATGTGATACAATATATTAACAAATTGAAGGAGAAAATCCATATGATCATCTCAATAGATGCAGAAAAAGCATTTGACAAAATTCAACTCACGTTTATGATAAAAACCCTCCAGAAAGTAAGTAAGAGGGAACTTACCTCAACATCCTAAAGGCCATATATGACAAACCCACAGCCAGTTGCAATCCCTATCAAACGACCACTGGCATATTTCACAGAACAAGAACAAAAAATCTCACAATTTGTATGGAAACACAAAAGACCCCGAATACCCAAAGTAATCTTGAGAAGGAAAAATGGAGCTGGACGAATCAGGCTGCCTGACTTCATACTATACTACAAAGCTACAGTAATCAAGACAATATGGTACTGGCACAAAAACAGAAATATAGATCAATGGAACAGGATAGAAAGTCCAGAGCTAAACCCATGCACATATGGTCACCTTATCTTTGATAAAGTAGGCAAGAATATACAGTGGAGAGAGGACAGCCTCTTCAATAAGTGGTGCTGGGAAAACTGGACAGTTTCATGTAAAAGAATGAAATTGCAACACTCCCTAACACCATACACAAAAATAGACTCAAAATGGAGTAAAGACCTAAATGTAAGGCCAGACACTATCAAACTCTTAGAGGAAAACATAGGCAGAACTCTCTATGACATAAATCACAGCAAGATCCTTTTTGACCCACCTCCTAGAGAAATGGAAATAAAAACAAAAATAAATGAGACATAATGAAACTTAAATGCTTTTGCACTGCAAAGGAAACCGTAAGCAAGATGAAAAGACAGCCATCAAAATGGGAGGAAATATTTGCAAATGAAGCAACTGACAAAGGATTAACTTCCAAAATTTATAAGCAGCTCATGCAGCTCAATATCAAAAAACAAAAAACCAATTCAAAAATGGGCAGAAGACCTAAATAGACATTACTCCAAAGAAGATATACAGATTAAAGAATGCTCAACGTCATTCAACAATAGAGAAATGCAAATCAAAACTACAATGAGATATCATCTCACACCAGTCAGAATGGCCATCATCAAAAAATCTACAAACAATAAATGGTGGAGAGGATGTGGAGAATAGGGAACCCTCTTGCACTTTTGGTGTGAATGTAAATTGATACAGCCACTATGGAACACAATATGGAGGTTCCTTAAAAAAGTAAAAATAGAACTACCCTATGACCCAGCAATCCCACTATTGGGCATATACCCTAAGAAAACCATAATTCAAAAAATCATGTATCACAATGTTCATTGCAGCTCTGTTTACAACAACCAGGACATGGAAACAACCTAAGTGTACATCAACAGATGAATCAATAAAGAAGATGTGGCATATATATACAATGGAATATTACTCAGCCATAAAAAGAAACGAAATTGAGTTATTTGTAGTGAGGTGGATGGACCTAGAATCTGTCATACAAAGTGAAGTAAGTCAGAAAGGGAAAAACAAATACCGTATGCTAACACATATATATTAAATCTAAGTTAAAAAAAAGTCATGAAGAACCTAGGGGCAAGACAGAAATAACAACACAGAGCTACTAATGAATGGCCTTGAGGACACGGGGACAGGGAAGTTGATTCACTTTGTTATAAAGCAGAAACTAACACACCATTGTAAAGCAATTACACTCCAATAAAGATGTTAAGAAAAATAAATAAAATAGAATGAAAAGAGTGAGTTTATTTTTTGGTAATGATATGGAACAGTCTCTAAGATTTAATGTTAAATGAATGAAGTAACATGCCTAAAAAAAAAAGCATATGGGAGGATGTGAGTAGGTTATATGCAAATGCCATGCTATTTTATGTAAGCATTTTAAGCATCTGTGAATTTTGTTATCTGCAGGGGGTCCTGGAACGAATCTCCTTTGGATGCAAAGGAACTGCTCTATATAATATACAAATTAAATAATGGAAACACTGTGCTGCTGGAGATATTTTTAAGATCAGAATTTGCACATATAATGTGTCCCATTGTTTATATTGGATGACAGTAGAACAATCCAAATCTCTATTTGTTAAAAAAAAAAAATCTCCCCTGGCGATGCTGATGTCCATTGGGATTGAGAACTTTTGAAATAGGGAATTAGCTTTAGAATTCAGTGCTAATTTGTAGGTTTATTGATTCTTATAGATTATTTATAATCACTGTATTGTTGGTATTTAAGGGTTATTTTCCCCAGGTGGACAAAGGAGTGATTGATAAAACAAAATGAAAGAAAACACAGAGAATGTATTCTAATGTCTTAAAGGATGTTTATATGGTATAGCTTTCCCAAACTCAGACAATAAAATGCCCTTTATTCAAGCTCCTGCTTGACAACTGTCAGTGATTGACCAGCCAGGGGAGGTGATGTGGCATAAAGGAAAGAGCTTTAAGCTTGGAGCCAGCAGGCCAGGAACCCTGGGATTCTGTTCCAACCTTGCTGCTTAATGAGCTCTGTAACATTTATCACTTATTTCACCTCCTTGAGTTTCTGTTGCCTCATCTGTAAATTGAGGGAGACTTGAACTAGATTCTTTCTAAGATCCAGTGTCTCAAAATTCAGTGGTTTATTTAATGTTTTAGTAGTTACAAAGCTAAATTCTTAATTTTGCATTTCAGAATCAAGCTCCTAAATACTTGAGAGTAAAAGCAGAGGATTAGATTGATCCAGGATGAGATAAGGCAGCAAATCAAGATAATAAGCACGCTAACTGTGTGACTCTCAGGAGAGACCATGCCCATGGGGATCCAGGATATGTAGGATATGCTGTGAATCTAGGAACTGGTGATTACTTGGGAAAAATTAGAGGGCTCAAGATACTACAGATAGTGGTAAAGTTGAAAAATGGGTGTTGGGGGGGAATAAGATGGTAAGTGATCTATAGTTGAGTAGAAGTTTTGGTCGGCAAATGGAATAATGGAGTCTGATTTGAGGTAGAGCAGTTCTGCATGCTGACCAGGAAGGTCCAGTGTTGGCCATGGGGTTGAGTTTTGCTGTGGAGATGAGATAAAGGTCACTGGTACAGAGGAAATCAAGGAACTGTCTGAGCTCGACCTGTATAGGTTGTCCATACAAATTTGGGGATCTACCAGAATGGTGGTAGTATTAGGAGTAGGGAGGAAAACTATAATCAGAAGTCAAAATTCTCAGTGAACGTGAGGCCATGATCAGGAGTGTGGTGGGAAACTAGGACAGTGGTCTTCATTAAGGGAAGAAATGAATGACTTGAGAGACTTTTGCATAAGGGTGGAAGAAGAATATTCTGGAAGTAACAGTGGAAAGAAGAGTGATGCTTATATTCTCACTTGGTGGCCGTTTGGAAGAACAAGCAGCTCCTATCTGAGAGCCCATATTATGCCGTGATGTTGTTCTACCTAGAGATCATCACATCCACTCGGGCGGCTGCTGTGGCAGAAAGAATAGGCCCTTGAACCTTTCAAATTACTTGGTTGCTCTACTTTTAAGACTTTTGCTTTTTCCATCTAATTTCCCCAATGTTGACTTTCTTTGTGACTTAAATATTCTCCCCAGCCCTCAAACTTCTTTTGAAGATTTAGAGATATTTTGTTCGTCAGCCTAAATAGAAGCTGATTTCTTCGAATGGATAATTCAGCTAATCGTTGCAGTAATGTGTATTGATTCTTCTTGCTCTAGCAGCTGGATCAATGTGAGGAGTGAATGTCATTATTTCCTGTGCTGTCTACAAACCCAGATATATTCACAAGAGAGGCCGATGGTAATGACTGCGATGTTTTACTTGAAAGAGTTGTAAATAGTCTGTTACACCTTTGGAAAACTCAGGACAGAAATCCGGTTATGCCTGTTTGTAGCCAGCACATTGTCAAACATCAAAAATTCTGGGATCTTTGGTTCTACTTTGGTATCCAGAAATGGAGGACTTCAGTTCTTGCTTCTTCATGCTATAGGATCATGGGACAAACTTCTAGAAATCTAGATCACCTTGAACTGCTTGACCTGTGAATATGCAGAATTAATACCTATACTCTTTCAGAGATGAATATAACCATTTATCTTAGATTGAGATAGAGTTAAATATAAACAAAATGCATAATTTTGTAGTAAATAAATGTACCATAAAAACAAATATTTAGACCTTAGTTTAACATCATTTTTCCACAACTGAGCAAACAAAGTCCAGAGAAACAAAGAAATTTTCTCTAATCCATTCAGCGTGGTGTTGGCTCTGGGGTCCAGGTATACCAGTTGTCTTTGGTTACTTAATAATTTTCAATAGAGGTATTAGTGGAAACAGTGTGTAGTTTGAAGAGCAAGCAGTACTTTATTCCATGTTGGTATTTTTAATTTTAGATAATATTTAAAGAAAGATCAAAAATGTTCAAAAGACACTGAGGTTTTTTGGGAAGGCTTTAAATCCTCTTTGGTAAGGGAGAAGGTGATGCTGAGAGTGGTCTTGGTGTATGCAGAAAATGGGGTTTGTGTAGCGGTCTGGGATAAATTGGGTGTTGGTAAGTTACTCAGGGGGCCCTGGTCTGGGAAGCAAAACAAGCATAACCATTTACATCTCGGGGAAATGTTGGAAGATGATGCCTAGATAATGCTAAACTGAGGAAGTGGACCCAATATGGGTGAAGGGAAACCCCCTAGTGGTGGGGTTTCCAGACAAAGTATCTTGGGCTTCCTTGACACGATGATGGTGTAATGTCAAAAAGTTTCCAAATAGTCCTAAAAACTACCAGATGGTGTTTTCTTTCTCTCTTTTTTTTCTTTAGGGAAAATTGTTGGAGAATTTAGGGAGAT
Organism: Neophocaena asiaeorientalis asiaeorientalis; assembly: GCF_003031525.2. Taxonomy (NCBI): domain Eukaryota; kingdom Metazoa; phylum Chordata; class Mammalia; order Artiodactyla; family Phocoenidae; genus Neophocaena; species Neophocaena asiaeorientalis. The sequence continues at coordinate 141,442 of NW_020175439.1, read as the reverse complement.
AGTAGTGGAGTGGCTAGAGTTAAGTTGCTTAATGTTTTCAAATGGTATCACTGAGATGCTATTTATTTTACCCAGCAATCCAATATGGTGTTGACAGAAGGAAGGTATCTGCTCAATTTCCCTTTCTCAGGGAAAAGTTTATTGCCCATAACTCTATACATTTTTACATACTGAGGATATTACATTTATAGTGAGGAAATAATTTTTAAACCTATGTCTTTTCTTAGTGCTGCTGTTGGTTGAAAAAGAGAAAAATTCAATTGCTCAGGAGAATATATTGGTCATACACTGTAAAAAAATTAACTTATTTTGACTGATTTTTTTCCCCTGGTGAGTTGACTGATTTTTGGACAAAACTGGCTGACTTCTTTGGCACGGTTCACTCATAGCCATAGGATAGCCTTTGCAATGCAAAGTGAATTATAATAAATTCTTGTTTTATTTGGAATTGTTGGGGTATGGTCTATTCTGATGAACTAAGAATTATCATTAAGACCATAAACAGATAAGCTCTTTTAGAAGAAACATCTTATGTTGAAAGTAATATAACTTTTATAGTTCAACTACTGACTCACTCCATCAAGGTTCTTAGAAGCATGCACCAGAAGCTGACTATGGCTGGCTAAGCGGAAAAGGTTTGTTAAAATGTTATCGGGAAGCTCATAGATTCATCGGCCTGACTGGAGAAACAGGGCTGAGGTTGAGTTCCCAGGAACCATGTCCAAAACTACACCTCAGCAACACACGGGCACTTTCCGCAGCACCAGTGCCACTTCTGCACCAGAAACTTGGCCTTCCAGTTGTTCCCGACCCCCAAATCTGGACACCTTTTCTGTCACCCACAGAAATGAATCATGAATTCCTCCTTTATAAAGTTTCTTACTTCTGAATCTTAGTCACACATGGAGTCTAGAACACATGTCCATGTGTTACCTTCTAAGGAGGTTGGGGTAGTGATTTCTCTAGGTTCTACCTCGATATGAGATACAACTTAGAGGATCTTCCAAACATAACAAGGTGTTCAAAATATACTGGGTCTCTAGAAAGCTTTACAAATACCCAGCTACACTGTGTGTCTTTGGGCATACCACCTAATCTCATTAAGCCTCTGTTTCTCCTTTTGTAGAGTGGGATTAGTTATTCTTCCTCATATCCTTTCATAAAGCTAGTATATAAGCAAATTTGTTGTCCAAATTTAAGTCTAGGGTCCCAGAATTACCTTCTTACTTCTGAGAACTTGTGACTAGCCATGACAGGTCTGATTTTCATTTTGACTCCCATGCTTTCTGGAGTAATAACATTGCTATAATAACATTGCTGGGGAAATTTGTAACTTCTTAGATGCCCTATTTATCATTGCATTTTTCACTGTAGAGCACTAGCCTACCAGAAAAAAGATAGGTAGTTCCTCTTTGCTTATTATAGAGGATGCCCAGGCAAAATAGGTTGTCTTCCCCAACCTAGGATTCAGGGCATTTGTGTTTCACTACATGAGTGTTGGAAAATGGAAGTTATGGCTCAGCACATTACAGAACTTTATTTACAATAGCTTCTCCCAAATCGACTGGAAAGAATTTTGGTCCTCAGTGTGGGAAAATGTAATCAGTAAGGCTTAGGCTATTTTATATCTTTCTTGAGTATTTGTTAATGTGCTAGAACTGTGCTAAGTGCTTCCCATACATTATCTCATTAAGTTCTTAATACAATGCTATGACGTATACGCTATTACTATCTCCATTTTATAGATCAGGAAACTGAGTCTCAGAAAGAATAGGTAATTATTCCAAAGTCATAGGGCTGTAAGTGACAGATCCAGGATGTGACTGGAAGTCTATATGGTGCTATATCTGGTGCTCTTAATCACTATGTATGGTATACTGTGAAGCCCTCAGAACTCTGTTCACACAAATGGCTAGTCAGACCTGAAATGTAGAGCATCCCTGAGTCCTTCCAAGTAAGTTTCGTTCTGGTGAAGTCAGGACCCCAATCTGCCCAGTGTCTGTAATTTTGTTCAAAGGGTCATCTTTATTTCTCATTTGATGTTTTCCTGTGACTTGATTCAGATTTAAGTTTGTTCTCCCTCATACAACTTTTCCTAGTTTTTATTTTCCCTGACCCAACTTGGTTCCTGTCTTGGGCAAAGATATTTTTTTTCCTCACACTTCATTAATTTTTGACCATGGATAGCTTGGGACTCCATTCCTAGGTCCTCCTCCGGGACTGGTGCGACTATATGATGCTTCCTTGGCCCTCAAAAATGAGGCAAGTGAATGCAGAACCTTCTTCCATCATGAGAAACATTGTCTACTTCATTACCTCAGTGCCACCGTGCTATCCCCTTCCTCTACCTCTCTCTCTGCCTTCCCCAAGGTGCAGTTGATGCCCTCTAAGTCTATTTTTTCTATTCTTTCTACTTCAGAAAGGAAAATCTTATCCATTCTGACAAGGGGTTGGCTTTAACCAACCCCTGTGCTGAGGACTTCCAAATGAAGACTTTTAGCTCTAACCTCTTTCTCAACTTTTATTTATATATCTCTAGTTGCTAGTAGATATCTGTCTCAATAACTCTTACTCATAGCAAACAAACAAAACTCTTATAAAACAAAATAAAATAAAACTCTATCTCTTCTTTCTCTTCTGCCTAATTCCTCCTTTCCAGTTTATTTCCAACTACTTTTATCCAATATATTAGAACTACAAGTGTCCCTACTGGTATCTTAGGAACAGATATTTGGAAGTTAAATAGTTCAGTATTTTTCATAAAAGGACCATAGATTCTTATCTAATATGCATTTCCATCCTGCTTTTCTGAGCTTCAGTAAACAAAGGAGTTCACCATGAAGGGTGGAGTTTATCTTGGACACTGAGCGGTAGGTGAAATCAGAAGGTTTGAACCAATGAAATACACTGGAGTGGAACAACCAGATAACTGGAAAGGTAGAACATTATTAATTTTTATAAAGATGTGCTTTTGATATGAGCTCAGTGAACTGACCTCTGGTGAGTGGTTTAGTACACCCTTGTCATCCCATGTGATTAAAGAAGCAACCTCTTCTCCTGTCTCCCTGATTCTAATTCTCTCATTCTAACATATCTTTCATCCCAATAGTGAATAGTTAGGATTTTTTGGGGGTGGGGTGGGAATGGGAGTAGAGGTTTTTATCAAGGTGCTAGTTATAAAAACTACTGGATTGATAGGTAAGTTTTAAATGGATTTGTCATACACTTTGACAGATCCAAAAGCAGATTTTATGACTTGCTTTAAAATAAAATTCAACTTAATTTTTCCATTGTACCTCAAGAGACTTGTCTTTTTGGTCTTGCTAACAATCTCATGACATATTATTCCTCAGCTGTGATGGGTTGATATAGAGTAGACCTGCTTTTAGTGCCAAAGAATCCCCAAGGCACCTCTTCAAATCACGTTCATGAATTATTGTCTCCTCTGAGTCCATCACGTTATTAATTACAATCAGGAATAATTTGTGTCTATTCTGAAAGCATGAATTGTTCCCTTAGTGTTGAGAAGTTATGATATATATATTTACATATATATGTATATATATATATATAAAATGATAACATGGAGCTATAATGCACAAGGTAATACAAATATTTGGGGACACATGTTGTGATGTTTAGAGCTGGCCAAATCTCTGAAGTTATTTGTAAAGTGTGGAAAAGAATGTTCTTTGTCATCCTTATGGGTAAAAACTACCATGAATGTCAGTAAATGTATCCTGGTCTTATCGTGGAATGACAAAATGGGCTCATCTTTATATTTGTATTATACATGCATAATATACATTATATTATGTGTAATATGCTTATATTTATTTATAATGAATAAATATGCATTCATATTAATTTCCAAATCAAAATGATATTTGAAACTTTTCCTGGCATTAACTCAGTTCCTTAAAATGTTCCTACAGATATTTCTGTGACCCCCCACGCAAGATGTGTCTCACATGTGCATACAAACTAGTTCATCAAATACAGTGACTACCAGTATATTTTTTCAGTTTTTTTTGAATTGCGGTAAATAAAATATAACACAAAATTTGCCATCATAATCATTTTTAAGTGTAAAGTTTCATAATGTTAAGTGTCTTCATATTATTGTAAAACAGTTGTCCAGAACTTTTTCATCTTGCAAATGTGAAACTCTATATCCGTTAAAAACAACTTCCCTTTTTCCCTCCCCCAGGGTCTGGTAACCATCATCCTCCTTTTCGTTTCTATGAATTTGACTACTGTAGATACCTCATGTAAGTGGAATCATACAGTATTTGTCTTTTTGTAACTGACTTATTTTTCTTAGCATAATGTCTTCAAGGTTCATCCATGTTGTAACATGTGACAAGATTTTCTCCATTTTGTAAGGTTGAATAATATTCCAGTTTTGTATATAGCACATTTTGTTTATCCATTCATCCATCAATGGACATTTGGTTTGCTTCTACCTCTTGACTATTATGAATAGTGTTGCTATGAATATGGGTGTGCAAATATCTATTTGAGACCCTGCTTTCAATTCTTTTAGATATACATCCAGAAGTGAGATTGCTAGATCATATAATAGTTCTATTTTTAATTTTTTGGTGAAGTTTCATACTGTTTTTCGTACTGGTTGCACCATTTTATAATTCCATTAACAGTGCACAAGGGTTCCAATTTCTCCACATCTTTACCAGCACTTGTTATTTTATTTTTTTATAATAGCCATTCTGACAGGCATGAGGCAATATCTCATTGGGGTTTTGATTTGCATTTCTTTAATGATTTGTGATGTTGAGCATATTTTCATATGCTTATTGGTTAATTGTATACCATTCTTGGAGGAATATCTATTCAAGTCCATTGCCTATTTTTATATAGGGCTATTTGATTTTTTGTTGCTGAGTTATTTGAGTTCTCTGTGTATTCTGGATATTAACCGCTTATCAGATATATGTTTTGCACATATTTTGTTCCATTTCCTAGGTTTTCTTTTCACTCTGTTGATTGTGTCCTTTGGTGCACAAAAGTTTTAGGTTTGATGTAGTCCCATTTGTCTATTTTTGCTTTTGATGTCATAGCCAAGAAATTGTTGCCACATCCAATGTCATAAAACTGTGCCCATGTTTTCTTCTAGAAGTTTTACAGTTTTAGGTCTTGCATTTTAGGTCTTTCATTTGTTTAAGTTAATTGTGATATATGGTGTAAAATATGGTTCCAATTTTGTCTTTTTCATATGTGGATATCCAGTTTTTCCAACAGCATTTGTTGAAAAGTCTGTCCTTTCCCTATGGAATGGTCTTGGCTTCCTTGTTGAAGATCATTTGACCATGTATGCAAGGGTTTATTTTGGGGCTTTCTATTCTATTTGTCCATTTCTTCTGTCTTTATGCTACTGTCACACTGTTTTGACTACCATAGCTTTGTAATATATTTTTAAATCAGGAAGTGTGAGACTCCAACTTTGTTCTTCTTCAAAATTATTTTGTCTATTTGGGGTCCCTTGAGATTTCACATGAATTTAATTGTTTAAATTTATGCAAGAAATGTGGTTGGGATTTTGACAGGGATTACATTGAATTTGTAGGTTGCTTTGAGTAGTATGGACATCTTAATATTAAGTCTTCTAATCCATGAACACAGGATATCTTTCCATTTATTTGTATTTTTAATTTCTTATAGCAATGTGTAGTTGTGTTCTGTGTAAAAGTTTTTAACCTCCTTAGTTAGGTTATTCCTAAGTATCTTATTCTTTTTGATGTCATTGTAAATGGAATTGTTTTGATCACCAGGATTGGTTCCAGCCCCCTTTACTGAACACACACGAAGAGCTGCTTGAGGAAGTCTTGCCACTCTTTATGCTGCAAGTGTCCATTGTGGACATGGCATTGTCCACTCCAAGCATGTTGTCTTCTTATGTCCCACCAAATACCAGTGCTTGGGGCACCAGAATGTTGCCAGTCTCTTTGCAGAAGTCAGTGAATGGTCACCTCTGCCACACTGACCTCTAAGCCCCCAGACTGTCCTGCTTATGCCTCATCTCTCAATGTCCATTTGCTTCTGTTCCTCAGCCCTTGACCAGACTCTTATAAAGACTTTCATCAATTTTAGGACATCACCCTGTAATCTTAAGGCTCAAATCTAGTATAAGGGCTTCAGTTAGTCAGAAACACTTTGTTTACATACATATATGCATCTTTGTTTATATATATAATCTGTGCAGCTTCAGTCTAACTTAAATGGACAGGACAATATTGGGCAGTAGAGAAAGAGGTCAAGAATGCTTGTAAACCCTACCTGTTCCATGGAAACCCCAAGCCCACATAGAATTAGTTCAGCAGATTAGCAGAGCTAGCTTCAGCCTCTTGACTGAATAATTTCTGAAGTTTCTTTGCACATTTCAACAATTTCTTGGTCAATAAGACAGTCTGGCATAAGTTGAAATGGTCATGTAAGTTTCCTGAGTGGCTTTCTGTTCTAGAAAGATGAAATCCTACAAGGGCCGTGGGCTAAGGAAGTTCAGTTTGGGAACAGTATGGCCACTGCATTGGAAGAAGAGCTAGGACTGAAAGGATCAAGAGTCTTTTTTTTGTTTTAAATAAAATTACTTATTTATTTATTTTTGGCTGTGTTGGGTCTCTGTTGCTGTGTGCAGGCCTTCTCTAGTTGCGGCAAGGGGGAGCTACTCTTCGCTGCGGTGCACAGGCTTCTCATTGTGGTGACTTCTCTTGTTGTGGAGCATGGGCTCTAGGCATGTGGGCTTCAGTAGTTGTGGCTCATGGGCTCTAGAGTGCAGGCTCAGTAGTTGTGGTGCATGGGCTTAGTTGCTCTGTGGCATGTGGGATCTTCCTAGACCAGGGATTAAAACGTGTGTCCCCTGCATTGGCAGGCAGATTCTTAACCACTGCGCCACCAGGGAAGTCTCTCTTTCTTCACATTCTAGGCTTTTCTGATATTCACCTGCTGGGTACGTGGCTTGCTGGGAAATATGTAGGCTGGAACCAAGGGATGCCATTGCCTAGACCTGCTCCCTGAGTAAGCAAAAGGGAGCCTGGCAGCATGGGCAAGTGCCTGTTTCTAAAGTTAATGCAGGTAGAAATAACTTTCCTCAGTGGTCATACTCCATAGCTCCCTTCTGCCAACCACACACACACTCAGTGAGTAATCCAGATTATTTTTAGGATTTACAGATATGTGTAACTTCACTGACAAGTGTCAAGATATGCACTCTTTGGCCTTTGTGTAGGTTTTAAGACTATGTTTTTGGTTGGGAAGCTGGCTCAGGTTTATAAATCATCTGGATATGATTTGGATCTCTAGATGAGAAATGACTAAAACTAGTGTAACATAGTTACACTAGTAACTTATTATAACTAGCTCCACAGAATTGAATTGAGAAAGAAGAGCAGTACATTCATTTCAGTAGAAAATTGACTCAGTTGAAAGCATTATATATTGACATCTTTGGTCATAAATATGACGGGTAGTGGTAAGAGAGATTTAATTCTTCCTAAACTAAAAAAAGTCATTGTGGATATTGGTTTGGTACATTTCCCTATCATTACCTCAAGCATACTTGATTTGGGGGAAAAGATGAAGTAATCAGTAATATCCAGCTATTTACCTGATGGAAATAAAGTCACCAAATGTTATTGCAAGTCCGTGGTAAAGATTGTTCAGACATGCTGGCAGTGAACCAATATGAAATAAATTATTTCTTTTCCTATTGAGTATGAGTTCTGAGAGCGTTTTGGAATGCTTTCTTTGTACACCACAGATTGCATTACCTCAATTATTATGGATGATTTCACTGGCAATGGCTATATCACCCAACTGACTACATCAGTTGAGGGGCAGAGCAGCCAGAGGTTTAGCTCAAGATGAATAAGCTTAGGAAGGTCAGAGTCAGCATCATTCTCCAGCTTTGGATATGGCAGTTCCCACTGTCCTAAGGAAACTTAATTCAGTGAATATTTTTTGAATTTCTATTGTATACTACATCTTGTGCCAGGCACTGGGGAAATGAAAATGAATGAGATGTTGTCCTTGCCCTTGAGAAATGTCAAGTGCTGATAGGGGAGACATATATACAAACAGTAATGACAACAATAACAGTGTTAACTATAATGATAGCTAGTGCTTATGTAATGGTTACCACGTGTCCGGCACCATTTTAAGAACTTTATATGTATATTAACTAATTTAAACGGTAAACTAAAATTCAGTGAGATAAGTGGGAAATATATCACAGTAGGGAAATATATTAAGGACCGTGGGAGCACAAATGAAGGATCAATTAATTCTCTCTGTGAGGATGGGAAGATGAGGTAACTCTACAGAGAGGAGGTAATATTTAAGCTGGGCCTTGAGGAGTGAATAAGAGTTCACTGGGCTGATAGGAGGCACAGTGGAAAGGGAGGGTTGTCCAAACAGAAGGAAGAACTTAAGCAAGTGCATGAAATTACGTGGTGGCTTCAGGACACAGTGGAAATGTCCTTCAGTACTGTAAATGACTGTCAGGAAAACTTACAGGGAAGTAGTATGTGGTTTATGACACTTGGAATAGGAGTACTTTGGAATAAGTGAGGGAAAAATGTATTTCTTACCACTGACTAGTAATACAGTGAATATAGATGAGTTCTGGGATTTTGAACATTTCAGAAAGTTAGTTCTTCTTTATCTTAGCTACAGAGTCAATGGGTTTTCAACAGAGAGGGGCTTGAGTTTTTAATGTACCCTTTCTCTTTCCCTTACTCAGTGAGTGACATTTTTTTTTTCTAAGAAACAGGTTCTCTTGCAGCTCTATTTTCAGAGTTATTCATGCCTGCTTTCTTCAGGTGAATACAGTTTGAAAGACCAAGGTCTTAGGACAATCTCCCATTTGCCTAATATTTACCTCTCTGAATCAGACCACAAAATTCTGAATATGAAGCCCATAATTCTACCTGATAATAGAACAGAGAGTATAATATCAGATGGGAGGATTTTCTTCCATGATATTAGCCTCAAAGAGCATGTACTCTGCCCCATCTTCAGTTTCACTTAACTGACTAGGGGATGAATATTCTAACTTATTTATGGTTTCAGACATCACTATTTCTTGGAGATAATAAGTTTTTTAGTTTTTCAGATATGTAAAAAGTACTTGAGAGAAATATATCCTTAAATCAATTATTTTTGGTAATTTAGGTGATGCCTTTTAAATCTTGTTTCCACTCTAATGAAGGGCATAAAGATGATCTGAATAATTGGGAAAACACCATATTCATGGTTGAATATTTTAATATTGTAAATTTGTCATTTTCCCACAAATTAGTATACCAATTAAATTCAATTCTAACTTAGAATTTTAGCAGAACTTTAAAGAACACAAAAAGCTTATTCCAAAGTTTATAAGTAAAAGGTCTTATATATAGACAATCCAAAGACTCCACCAAAAAATTGCTAGACCTAATAAACAAATTCAGTAAAGTTTCAAAATATAAAATCAACATACAAAAATCAGTTGCATTTCTATACACTGACACGAACTATTAGAAAGAGAAATAAAGAAAACAGTCCCATTTACAATAACATCAAAAACAATAAAATATTTAGGAATAAATTCAACCAAGGAAGTGAAATATTTATACACCAAAAACTGTAAGATGCTGGTGAAAGAAATTGAAGACACAAGTGAGTGGAAAAATATCCCATATTCATGGGTCAGAAGAGTTAATGCTGTTAACATTTTCATACTACCAAAAGCCATTTACAGATTTAATGCAATTCCTATTAAAATTCTAATGGCATTTTTCACAGAAATAGAAAATAACAATTGTAGCAATCATTTAGAACCACAAAATATCCTGATAGTCAAAGCAATCTTGAGAAAGAGCAAAGCTGAAGGCATCATGCTTCCTGATTTCAAACTGTTTCACAAAGTTATAGTAATCAAAACAGTATGGCATAAAAATAGACATATACCAAGGGAACAGAATTAAGAGTGCAGAAATAAACCCATACAGATATAGTCAACTAATATTTGACAAAGGAGCCAAGAATACCCAATGGTGAAAGGAAACTCTCTTTAATAAATGGTGTTGGGAAAATCGGGTATTCATATGCAAAAAATGGAACTGGAGCTCTATTTTACATCACTCACAAAAATTAATTCAGAATGAATTGAGGACTTAAACATAAGACTAGAAACAATAAAACTCACAGAAGAAAACATAAGAAAAGAGCTCCTTTGATATCAGTCTTGACAATAATATTTTTGGATAGGACACAACAAGCCCAGACGACAAAAGCAAAAACAACAAGTGTGACTACGTGAAATGGAAAATCTTCTGCACTGCAAAAGAAACAATCAACCAACTGAAAAAATCATCTATGGAGTGGGAGAACATATTTGCAAACCATCCATCTGATAAGGAGTTAATCCAAAATATATAAGGAACTCATACAACTCAGTAGCCCAAAAAACTAACAATCCAATTTAAAAATGGGCAGAGGACTTGAATAGAGGGTTTTTCCAGAGGACATACAAATGGACAACAAGTACGTGAAATGGTGCTCAGCACTACTAACCATCTGGGAAGTACAAATGAAAACCATAGTGAGATATCACCTTACACCTGTTAGAACGAGAGATAACAAATGCTGGTGAGGATGTGAAGAAAAGGGAAACCTGGTGCACCGCTGGTAGGAATGTAAATTGGTGTAGCCACTATGGAAAACAGCATAGAGGTTCCTCAAAAAATTAAAAATGGAACTACCATACTATTCACCAATCCTACTTCTGTGTATATAACCAAAGGAGACGAAATCACTTTATTAAAGAGCTATCTGGACTCCCATTTCATTGCAGTATTATTCACAATAGCCAAGACATGGAAACAACAGAAGTGTCCATATATATAGATTTCATCATTAAAAAAGGAGGGAAATCCTGCCATTTGCAACAACGCGGTGGACCTTATGCTTAAGTGAAATAAGGGTGTGCTCATTTTTCTCTTTGCTAAAATGGGCAAAATTAATAGCAACAAAACAGTAATAGTATCTAATGTTTGATGAGTGCTAGGTCCAAGCAAGGTACTATGTGCTTCAACATGTATAATTTCCTTGAGTTCTCAAAATAACACTTTACCATGCCCATTTTATAAAATAGTGAAGGCAGGGAAAAATGTGAGACTTACCCAATGTCACATAGCTAATAAGTGGTGAGGACCAGACTTGATTCCAGTCTATTTGGCTCCCAAGTCTGTGCTCTTAAACTGTATGTTACACTGCTATTTATCAAGCTAAGCTATGCTAAAGAGACAAGGATGTAAAGAGATACAAAGCGAACGTTCCCTGCCTTTCTTCGAGAGGTTGGAACAGGAAAATTCATTCATCTTCGACTAAGTAGGGAGTCACAGTCTGATATTTCTCAAAAGGCAAAACAACCTTAACCTCCCTTTCAACCTATTTCACACTGCCCAGGGTGCAGCCTGATGCTCCAGCCAAATGGACCTTTTGTGTTTCCCACCCACATGCCGTGATTTTCCTCTTTGCACAGTTGCTCATGCCTTTGTCTAGAGTGTCCTTCCTGGTCTACAGAAGTCCCTAATTCATCCTTTGAGGTCCAGGACAAGAGTAACTTCCTCCATGAGAATTATTGCTCTTTGGATGGAATTTCCTTGAGTGTCAGATTGTATGTTTCTGCTCAGTCTTTTCTTAACTTGTAATCACTGCAGCTCTTTGTGTCAGGAAGGAGCATGGTTGCTGAATTTAAATTGACTGTTATAAAAAAAAAAAATTCCAGGGAGCACTTACCTAACAGAAGAGAATATACGGGGAAGGATTAACAATGAACTTGCCTTTTTCCTGTCAACCAGCACTGTTTTAAGCAAAACCTGAGGGCATGTAAATGTGATTTCAAATGACTAGAAATTTATTTTAAACATGATTTTTCTCTTTTAGCACAAATGGTGAACTGAGTAAATTATAAACTTAAACTGTTGTAACATATTTGATTGTGAAAGAGCAGCATGTAAGGTGCCAGGAATTAATTTCTCAGGGAATGGCTTTGGAGACTGTCTTCTTTAATTATAGATTAAAGCAGACCTTGGCGGTGTCCTTTTGGATCAATATAAATACAGAGCACAAATCAATACTGTTACACAGTGTAGTGTAGAAATTCTTAAAAAGAAAATGAAAATTACAAATTGTCTTAAAGAAATAATGATTTTTACTTGACAATGACTCCATTGTAACCAAATTAAAAATTAGTGCTGTATAAATGCATCTGTGCTTAGATTGCCTATTTGTTCATTAGGATGTGCTCATTTTTCTCTTTGCTAAAATGACCCAGCATTAGAAAGCGGTGTATAATTCCAGTTCTGTCATAAATTATTTTCATTTCTTAGGTTCTAGTTTCCTTACCCTTAAGAGAGTTGGACTAGATGGCTTCAAAGATTCTCCAGTTTCTCAAACGTGTTATGATCCTCTTATAAGAAGGATCTTTGAAATTTTACTGAATCCAAAGAGTTTGAGGAAATATTAGCATGTGGGAGGCATTGAGATGAGAGGAGGGAAGGTTGGTTAAAAAAAAAATAAAGAGTAGAAGTGTTTATTTGCTTAGAGTAGAGAGGAAAAGCTGGTGTGGAGGGAAATGTCAACTTAACTGGTAGAGACACTGAAACTTCTACTTACATTGAATTTCATACTTTGCAAAAATGTTTCAGGTACATGTTGTGTTTGAGACCCTTGATAAGGAGTTTCCAATCTCAGAGGCAACTGGAAGCATTGCAGGTTTCTGAGAAGGATGAGCAATTTGGTGACTTCTTAAGGGGATATTTGTAAATCAGTTAGAGCAGTGCCTGGCGTATCACAAGTGTTATGATACGTTAAAACAAAAATGGAGGTTTTGGTGGGAAAAGGGGAAGCCTGGTTGGGAAGCCACTGCCATCATCTTTGTCCTGGGAGAGTAAGTAAGACTTGTTTTCTGAAGATACCGAAGGTACTTGGCATTTCTCAGGCTCCCCTGGTTTCCTCTCTCTCTTAATTTTCATTAGGTGATCAAAAGTTTTTTCCCCATTTCTAAGCATAATCTCAACTCGCTGGAGCTGAGCCATTTATTTATTTCTTTTTAGAATTTCTTTTTTAAAAATACAATATAGAGTACAGAGAACTGTAATAGAGAGTGCATAAAGTGCCTAAGCTTTTATTTTCAAATAAGATAACTTATTTGGAATAGTTTTAGTGAAAAACATGTATAGTTTGTAGAAAGGTTGGATAGTAAACACAATTTAACTCTGAGTCAAGTGCCTATGTTTAGTCCTTCCTTTACCATCAAATGACTTGGTATGGTATTGGACAAACCATGTGATTTTTCTGAACCTTCGTTAACTCATTTGTGAAACAGAAATGCTAATAACGAATCTCCTATCCATGGAACTGTTATCAGTGCTTAGGACAGTGCTTGGCATAGACAAAACATTTTACAGATATTTCTTGAATGAATAAATGGACTTTAATTTAGATAACATGTGTGGATATATGTACCAATGTATAAATAAAAGTTATTTTTAATGTAATGAATTCTCTGTATGTCAGTCCTAATCCCCCAGTTCATCCCACCCTCCCCTTGCCTGCCATGTCCACATGTCCATTCTCTAAATCTGCATCTCTATTCCTGCCCTGCAAATAGGTTCATCTGTACATTTTTCTAGATTCCATATATATGCGTTAACATACGATATTTGTTTTTCTCTTTCTGACTTACTTCACTCTGTATGACAGACTCTAGGTCCATCCACATCTCTACAAATGACCCAATTTAGTTCCTTTTTATGGCTGAGTAATACTCCATTGTATATATGTGCCACATCTTCTTTATCCATTCATCTGTTGATGGACATTTGGGTTGCTTCCATGTCCTGGCTATCATAAATCATGCTGCAATGAACATTGTGGTACATGTCTCTTTTTGAATTATGGTTTTCTCAGGGTATATCAAAAACAGTAATCCAAACAGTATGTACTGGCGTGAAGACAGGCATAGAGACTAATGGAAGAGAATAGAAAGCCCTCAAATAAATGTAAGCATATGCAATCGACTGATCTTTGACAAGGGTACCAGTATTGCACAGTGGGGAATGGATTGTCTCTTCAACAAACGGTGTTAGGAAAACTAGATTTTCATATGCAAAAGCATGAAATTAGACTCTTACTTTACACCATGTACAAAAACCAACTCCAAATAGATGACAGACTTAAATGTGAGACCTAAAACTGTAAAACTCTTAGAAGAAAATATAAGGGAAAAACTTCATAAAGCTGGTCTTGACAGTGATTTCATGGATATGACATCAAAAGCATAGGTAACAAAAGCTAAAATAAAGAAACAGGACTACATCAAACTAAGAAGTTTCTGCACAGGAAAAGAAATAATCAACAGGGTGAAAAGGCAACCTACGGAAAAGGAGAAAATACTTTCAAGCTATATATCTGGGGCCCTCCAATATTAAGAGGTAAGGGAGAAAGGAGAAGCCAGGAAAGGAAATTGAAAAGAAGGGAGCTGTGAGGTAGGAGGAAAATAAAGAGATTATAATAGCATGGAAGTCATGTAAAGAAAGCATCAAGGAAGAAAGAGTGATGAACTGTGTCAAATGCTGATAAGTCAAGTAAGATGCGGTCTAAGAATTACCATTAGATTTATCAACATGGAGGTGTTGGTGACCCACTTAAGAGCAGTTCTGATGGTGTGATATAGACCAAGAAGAGCTGATTGGGGTGGGTTGAAGATAGAGTTAAGAGAGAGGAATTAGAGACACAAATTATGGAGCAATTCTTTGAGCATTTTTGCTGAAAAATTGTGCAAAGAATGAAGCACTAACTTGTGGGGAAAGTGAGTCGATATAGACCTTTTCTTTTTTTTTAAATGGGAAAATAATAGTATGTTTGTGTTCTGTTTGGAAAGATTCAGTAGAGATAGAAAAATTGATGAGGGGGAACTTCTGGAGAAGTCCTTCAATAGGTGAATGGAGTGGTGTTTAGTGTGAAATTGGACGGGAAAGCTTTAGATAGGAATATGTTTATCTGTCTTAACACGTGGAAGACAGAGCATGTCGGGGTGATACTGTCAGATGGATTGATATGTTAGTTAGAGTCTGAGTATTTTAGTAATCAGTAATGACAGGTCCAGCATATGACCCTGGGAGTCAGAGGCTGAGGTAGGATGAAGGACAAGGTGATGGGGAAGAGGAAGATGAGGAACAAAGAGACCAGGGTATTTGGAAGATTGCTCATAAGTCTGTTGAAATTGCCAGAAATTAAAACAGGAGTAGAATGACAGTGAACTAAGAGCTAAAATCAGTGAGAAACAGGTGAGATTGGTCTGGGGGTTGCTGAATGACAGTAACAGTGGGGTATAAGAGGTGATATAATCTGATGACTTGAGATTCAAAGATGGAGATTTTTAGGGAGGAGTGAGGGACAATTAAAGTGGCAATGAAGAGCAAGGATGACACCTGCTGCACCCCTAGGTCCAGTGGTTTGATGGTTGTGGAAGAAAAAACAGGCTTCATTGTGAGAGCTTCATGGAAGTAGCATCCTCATGGAAGACTGGTTTTAGTTAGAACAAGATAAAAAAAGTAGAGGTAGAGAGAGGGAATTTTGAGAATGACTGAATTCCAGAGAACACAGCAGACTGATTTCAGGAGTTGGGCAGGGGTGAGAAGCGGGGAGAAATAGGAGACATGTAGAGCCTTAAGGATTAGAATGTTGGCAGTAATGGGCAATCTTGGAATCTGGGGATTCTTATAATGACATATAATCAGGGATAAAGGGATTAAGTAGATTATTGTGTGTGGATTCAAGCAAATAGCAGCAGCAAAGCTGTGAGAGTTGGGGAGTAGGGAATGCAATTATTAACACATTTTTGTTCATATTGGAGCACCCTGCAGCCAAGCTAAACATGATGTAATTTATGATAAACAACTCTCACTTGCATAATAGGAGACTGTTGAAAATGCCAACTCCCTGAGGGAAAGTCACCAGTGGCTCAGCTCCCTAGCAAAATGTCAAATACTTGGCCTGACTCTAACTAGGGAAAAGCAGGAGAGCAGTGTTTCCTCTCAGTCCATTCATCCTTCAGCCAGGTTATCATTGCCTGTGATGTTAAGGCAAGAGGCGACAGGAGAGAAACAAGTTGTGTGGGTGTGAGTGACCTTCCACTTTCCAGGAGAAAGGGGATCATCTCCAGGCAGTGACACTCAGCCAGGTGTGAGGTACTACCATGTGCCCAGATGGATACATTACTAATTTACTGGGAAACTTTCCAGATTTACCAGTTTCTGGTACCTCCATGAGAAGCTTATAACAACTTTATAGCAAAAGCTGAAGGTGGAGAACTTCCTTGGGTGTGAATACTCACAAGTGTGTTGCTAGAAGGACCAAATATTAGAACTAAGGAACCTAAGTGTCCATCATCAGATGAATGGATAAAGAAGATGTGGCACATACATACAGTGGAATATTACTCAGCCATAAAAAGAAACGAAATTGAGCTATTTGTAGTGAGATGGATGGACCTAGAGTCTGTCATACAGAGTGAAGTAAGACAGGAAGAGAAAAACAAATACCATATGCTAACACATATATATGGAATCTCAGAAAAAGAAAAAAAAGGTCATGAAGAACCTAGGGGCAAGATGGGAATAAAGACACAGACCTACTAGAGAATGGACTTGGGGATATGGGGAGGGGGAAGGGTAAGCTGTGACAAAGTGAGAGAGTGGCATGGACATATATACACTACGAAACGTAAAATAGATAGCTAGTGGGAAGCAGCCACATAGCACAGGGAGATCAGCTCGGTGCTTTGTGACCACCTAGAGGGGTGGGCTAGGGAGGGTGGGAGGGAGGGAGATGCAAGAGATATGGGAACATGTGTATATGTATAACTGATTCACTTTGTTATAAAGCAGAAACTAACACACCATTGTAAAGCAATTATACTCCAATAAATATGTTAAAAAAAAGAGAGAACTACGAGGGGGCCTTAGAGATCACTAGAGATGAACTGGTTTCACAGCATCCAAAGTTTTATATTTTGTAGGGGAAACTTCATTATGTCCAATATTTAGAAATCTTATGAGGAACCACAGTATACATAAAACAGATAAAAATAAAACTTCATTGGGTGGTTTTTGAGATGCTTCTGAATTCCTACTGAATTTCACTTTATGAGCACTCGTGTACTTTTGGGGAAACTCAAGGGATTATGTAACGCACAATTTTGACAAACATTGATCTAAATGCCTTCTCCTGGCTTGGGTTCCTCAAAAAAGCATACTCTGTGGCAAGGATACAAGTGCAAGTTGTTTATTCGAGAGGTGATCCCAGAAAGTGGATTCAAAGTGAGGCCAGTTATCATAGATTGTATGGTTTCCTTCAGTCACAGGCAGCCGCACAGGGGCAGGCATAGTATAGATGGCAATTTGGATTTAACTAGTGTTGTGGTTTTGCCGGGGCAAATTTAATGACGCAAGAGAAGGGCAAGGGAGATGAAGGGATACAAAGGAATGAATTCATTGTAATTATTTACCAAAGAATAAGCTGGGTAAGGAGGGAAGAGGAGATATCAGTAGATGAGGGAGAATGAGAAGTTGGTAGGATCAATGAATTGGAGGTCGTATCTGGGGTCATAGTATCCATAGTATTGATGGAGTCGGGGTACCAGAGGGGTGTGAGCTGGAAAGGAATATGGTGGTCAGGGAGTGAGATGCATGAAATTGAGTTCACAGAGGGGCCGCAGTTATTGGTCATGACAAGGTCATTATGGACATGACCATGGGAGTGAGTGGCTGAGACAAGGTGGCGGGCAAGGTCATTTGAGGAGAGGAGCTCTCGGAACTGAAAGTCTAGGGGCGTTGGAATCATCTATTTATATATGGAAATCTCCTTGAGTTAGGACTGGAACAGTGTTGTATAGCAAAGAGAGCAGAATAAAATCTATCAATATATGTACGGGGACATATCTGGGTGGTGAGTTATACTCACTTTAAATTTATTTCTTATGCTTCATGTATTACTTTTATAATCAAAAGTAAATGATTAAAAATATAAATTGTTTCAGTTGGGGTTCAGTCAGGAAAACAGGAATTTTATATAATTTTATGCAGCTATTTAGGTGCATACAAATCACAATGGAGCCTGGAGGAGTGAAAGGGGATCAGCCATCAGTTTTCAATTTTGCCATGTTCCCATGGTCCAGAGTCAGAGTGCTGTTACCCGAGAGTTGGGAACCTGCAGGAAGCTGCTGCTGACTTCACAGTTTCTTCACATCTTGAAATGAGTGAATGGCAGGGGACTGCACAGGGTGTTGAAAAACTTATCTGTGTAAAGCCCACGCATCTGGTGGTACTGCTGGAGGGAGAGGAAAGTGGCTTCTGCCTCTTTTGCTCCTCTCAGATCTCATGTTAATGCATCTCACAGGCAAAACGTAATTCATGTCCATCTCTCTGAAGGCAAGGAAACCTGCAAACTGCAGTTCTGGGTGACCGTCTCCTGTGATACGGCAAGAGCATAGAAGAAGAATGGGAATGAATGTTGACTGTAGAACCAGGCCAAACCAAACCAGACAGACTAAATAATATCCAGCCTAGCAAACATTGCTTCATAGAGCCAAAATGCATTTCATGGCTCAGTTTGTACTGTCCCCTCTTAAGCTTGGCACTTTGCCTTTTTAACTGAAATTCTCCCCGTCTTGTGTCTCTTTCTAGCACGGATTTTTGTGACTGTAGGATCCAGCATCAATGAAAAGGCTTTCTTAAAAACTGCACGTATGTATATATGAATGTGTGTGTGTGTGTGTGTGTGTGTGTGAGAGAGAGAGAGAGTGTGTTACCTCATAAATATTACCTAGATTAAAAGGCAGGAAGGATTAGGGTTTCATCGGAGGCAAGTTACCATTGTATCCAGTTTAAAGAATAAGAGGAGTGGAGTGAAGGGAGTGAGCAAAATGGGCCAGGGAGGTCCAGAATAGCTTTTCAAAGAAGGCAGAATTTAATTAGGGCTTGAAGGACAGGGAAAGAGAAAAAGATATGAACAGGGTGTTGGAAGACTAGAGTGCTAGTTTTGGTTCTGCACGTAACTAGTTTCTTGACTCCGGTTGTCATTAGGGCTGTTAACAAACATTGCTGCTCCCTTCCCTCTGGCTAGGCACCAGTCTTGCACTTCTGTAGCCCCTTGAAGTCAGGTGTGGCCATGTGACTTCCTTTGACAATGAAATGTTAGTGGAAGAGTCATATGCTACTTGTAGGTAGAAGCATCAACTTGCTTGTGCCTGATGCTGACGTTCCTTTTCCTCGCTGTGGTCGTCCCGCAAGCATGTGCTAAAAGGGAGCCTCTGTTACTCTGGGTCCCTGAGGGATTATGAAGAGATGTGTTGGGCAAGGAGTGTGAGAAAGAAATACACCTTTGTAGTGTTAAGCCACTGGGAATTTTGGAGCTCTTGTGTCAGTGGAATAACCCTACCCATCTTACCTATTAGGGTGACCTTGAGCAAGCCCTTTCATGTGTGGGAGCCCCAGTTTCCCACGGGTAAGATGAAAGATTTAGAATAGATTGTTTTCAAGAATTTTTCTTTTCCAGCAGCAGATTTCAAAGGAAATCCACCAGGAAACCTAAAATGTAAATGGCTCCCAACAGAGCTGGGTGTCCTCTCGGTGAAAACCACTGGATACAGACATTTTGTCCAGCCCTGGCATGTTTTAAGACTCTTGGATGGCTCATAGTCTGCCAGTTCTGGTCAGCTCGGCCAGCTTCTCTCCCACTGGAGCAAATCTAACTAGTATGAATTTCAGTAGCATAAACCTGTTTTCCGGAGTTTTCCACTTCTAGGTAAGGTGAACACCATGATTCTGGTTAGAGAACAATCTGTGTGGTCTGACTTACGTAGCTTTCTGGTTTCCCCTTGATGCACTGTGGCAAAGGCAGCTAAGACGACCTACTCCTTGGCAGGAAACCAGGCATATGACTGACAGATGATGCTGAAGATCTGCCACTGAACTCCATTACTGATGCTAACATGGACTCAACTGACCTCTGCAGGGGAGAGACTGAAGAGTCTTATCAGTGAGCATGATGGTGTTTCAGAAGCTGGGAAAAGAACTGTTAAATAGACATAGTGCAGACTACAGAGGTACCGATGGTTTGACTGGGTGAGATGGACAATGAATTACGAACTTTTTCTAAAAGAAGGGGCCTGTATGACTCCTGACGTCTCTCTCTTTCTCTCCTCATCCTCGGTGGTAAAATGATTGCTGGCTTCAGACAGACCTGGGTTTGAATCCCAAGTCATCTACTAGTTGACCATGGGCATATACCCTAATGATTCCACCTCAGTTTCTTCTGTTGTAGAATGGAATAATAATACCTTCTTGGCCAAGTGGTTGTTAGGTTTGAATGAGATGAAGCATGCAAAACACGTGACCCTTGCTTCTTTCTCACTTCCACGCTCCTTATTTCCTGTTCCCTTATTTTTTTAATTCAAACAGAAAGTCACAAAAATTATAATCATCCTCATCAATTCGCTCAGTCCCATGTAATTGATTTTTTTCATCTCGATCTTTTGTTAGCACTTTTATGAATTCATCGGGTTTTCATCTGAGTTCCGAAAGTGCTTAGTCATTCAGTTCAGCTGTATAGTCAGTTACCAGAAACCTGTACTTGTCAGAGTCTTTTCCATGAATTCCTTGAAGACAAAACCTTTTTATAGGAAGGCATCAGAGTACAGCCAGAACTGTCTGTAAATGACAAAACACATAAGAATGACCACCGTTAAAGATGTGATGAAAGTTCATAATAATACAACTGAGAAGGAAATTTAGTTATTTCTGAGATATACATTTTAAAGTAATAACTAGAATTATGACTTATAACATTATACCAGAACATAAGATTTTTAGAAATTTCATGTAATGTTTGAAACATTTATATTAACATACTTCCATCAAATAACCCAAAGAAAGTTTAGTATTAGTTTTTTGTTTGTTTTTTTTATACTGCAGGTTCTTATTAGTCATCAATTTTATACACATCAGTGTATACATGTCAATCCCAATCGCCCAATTCAGCACACCACCATACCCAGCCCACCGCAGGTTTCCCCACTTGGTGTCCATATGTTTGTTCTCTACATCTGTGTCTCAACTTCTGCCCTGCAAACCGGTTCATCTGTACCATTTTTCTAGGTTCCACATAGATGCGTTAATATACGATATTTGTTTTTCTCTTTCTGACTTACTTTACTCTGTATGACAGTCGCTAGATCCATCCACGTCTCAACAAATGACTCAGTTTCGTTCCTTTTTATGGCTGAGTAATATTCCATTGTATATATGTACCACAACTTCTTTATCCATTTGTCTGTAGATGGGCATTTAGGTTGCTTCCATGAGCTGGCTATTGTAAATAGTGCTGCAATGAATATTGTATTTTATTCTTTTTGTTGCAATGGTAAATGGGAGTGTTTCCTTAATTTCTCTTTCAGATTTTTCATCATTAGTGTATAGGAATGTGAGAGATTTCTGTGCATTAATTTTGTATCCTGCAACTTTACCAAATTCATTGATTAGCTCTAGTAGTTCTCCGGTGGCATTTTTAGGATTCTGTATGTATAGTATCATGTCATCTGCAAACAGTGACAGTTTTACTTCTTCTTTTCCAATTTGTATTCCTTTTATTTCTTTTTCTTCTCTGATTGCCGTGGCTAGGACTTCCAAAACTATGTTGAATAATAGTGGTTAGAGTGGACATCCTTGTCTCGTTCCTGATCTTAGAGGAAATGCTTTCAGTTTCTCACCATTGAGAATGATGTTTGCTGTGGGTTTTTTGTATGTGGCCTTTATTATGTTGAGGTAGGTTCCCTCCATGCCCACTTTCTGGAGAGTTTTTATCATAAATGGGTGTTGAATTTTGTCAAAAGCTTTTTCTGCATCTATTGAGATGATCATATGGTATTTTTTCTTCAGTTTGTTAATATGGTGTATCCCATTGATTGATTTGTGTATATTGAAGTATCCTTGCATACCTGGAATAAATCCCACTTGATCATGGTGTATGATCCTTTTAATGTGTTCTTGGATTCTGTTTGCTAGTATTTTGTTGAGGATTTTTGCATCTATATTCATCAGTGATACTGGTCTGTAATTTTCTTTTTTTGTAGTATCTTTGTCTGGTTTGGTATCAGGGTGATGGTGGCCTCATAGAGTGAGTTTTGGAGTGTTCCTTCCTCTGCAGTTTTTTGGAAGAGTTCGAGAAGGATGGATGTTAGCTCTTCTCTAAATTTTTGATAGAATTCACCTGTGAAGCCATCTGGTCCTGGACTTTTGTCTGTTGGAAGATTTTTAATCACAGTTTCAATTTCAGTGCTTGTGATGGGTCTGTTCATATTTTGTATTTCTTCCTGATTCAGTCTTGGCAGGTTGTGCATTTCTAAGAATTTGTCCATTTCTTCCAGGTTGTCTATTTTATTGGCATAGAGGTGCTTATAGTAGTCTCTTAGGATACTTTGTATTTCTTCTGTGTCTGTTGTAACTTCTCCTTTTTCATTTCTAATTTTATTGATTTGAGTCCTCTCCCTATTTTTCTTGATGAGTCTGGCTAATGGCTTATCAATTTTGTTTATCTTCTCAAAGAACAAGCTTTTAGTTTTATTGATCTTTGCTATTATTTTATTTGTTTCTGTTTCATTTATTTCTGCTCTGATTTCTTTCCTTCTGCTAACTTTGGGTTTTGTTTGTTCTTCTTTCTCTAGTTTCTTTAGGTGTAAGGTTAGATTATTTACTTGAGACTTTTCTTGTTTTTTGAGGTAGGCTTGTATAGCTATAAACTTCCCTCTTAGAACTGCTTTTGCTGCATCCCATAGGTTTTGGATTGTTGTGCTTTCATTGTCATTTGTCTCTAGGTATTTTTTAATTTCCTCTTTGATTTTCAATGATCTCTTGGTTATTTAGTAATATATTGTTTAGCCTCCATGTGTTTGTGTTTTTATGTTTTTTCCCTGCAATTCATTTCTAATCTCATAGCGTTGTGTTCAGAAAAGATGCTTGATATGATTTCAATTTTCTTAAATTTACTGAGGCTTGATTTGTGACCCAGGATGTGATCTATGCTGCAGAATGATCCGTGCGCACTTGAGAAGAAAGTGTAATCTGCTGTTTTTGGATGGAATGTCCTATAAATATCAATTAAATCTATCTGATCTATTGTGTCATTTGAACCTTGTGTTTCCTTATTTATTTTCATTTTGGATGATCTGTCCATTGGTGTAAGTGAGGTGTTAAAGTCCCCCACTGTTATTGCATTACTATTGATTTCCCCTTTCATGGTTGTTAGCATTTGCCTTATGTATTGAGGTGCTCCTATGTTGGGTGCATAAATATTTATAATTGTTATATCTTCTTCTTGGATTGATCCCTTGATTATTATGTAGTGTCCTTCCTTGTCTCTTGTAACATTCTTTATTTTAAAGTCTATTTTATCTGATATGAGTATAGCCACTCCATCTTTCTTTTGACTTCCATTTGCATGGAACATCTTTTTCCATCCCGTCACTTTCAGTCTGTATGTGTCCCTAGGTCTGAAGTGGGTCTCTTGTAGACAGCACATATATGGGTCTTGTTTTTGTATCCATTCAGGAAGCCTGTCTTTTGGTTGGAGCATTTAATCCATTCACGTTTAAGGTAATTATCGATATGTATGGTCCTATGACCATTTTCTTAATTGTTTTGGGTTTGTTTTTATAGGGCCTTTTCTTCTCTTGTGTTTCCCACTTAGAGAAGTTCCTTTAGCATTTGTTGTAGAAATGGTTTGGTGGTGCTGAATTCTCTTAGCTTTTGCTTGCCTGTAAAGCTTTTGATTTCTCCATCAAATCTGAATGAAATCCTTGCTGGGTAGAGTAATCTTGGTTGTAGGTTCTTCCCTTTCATCACTTTAAGTAGATCATGCCACTCCCTTCTGGTGTGTAGAGTTTCTGTGGAGAAATCAGTTGTTAACCTTATGGGATTTCCCTTGTATGTTATTTTTCGTTTTTCCCTTGCTGCTTTCAATAATTTTTCTTCGTCTTTGATTTTTGCCAATTTGATTACTATGTGTCTCGGCGTGTTTCTCCTTGGGTTTATCCTGTATGGGACTCACTGTACTTCCTGGACTTGGGTGGCTATTTCCGTTCCCACGTTAGGCAAGTTTTTGACTAAAATCTCTTCAAATATTTTCTCTGGTCCTTTCTCTCTCTCATCCTTCTGGGACCCCTATAATGTGAATGTTTTTGCATTTAATGTTGTCCCAGAGGTCTTTTAGGCTATCCTCATTTCTTTCCATTCTTTTTTCTTTATTCTGTTCTGCAGCAGTGAATTCCACCGTTCTGTCTTCCAGGTCACTTATCCGTTCTTCAGCCTCAGTTATTCTGCTATTGATTCCTTCTAATGTAGTTTTCATTTCAGTTATTGTATTGTTCATCTCTGTTTGTTTGTTCTTTAATTCTTCTAGGTCTTTGTTAAACATTTCTTGTATCTTCTCGATCTTTGCCTCCATTCTTTTTACAAGGTCCTGGATCATCTTCATTATCATTATTCTGAATTCGTTTTCTGGAAAGTTGCCTATCTCCACTTCATTTAGTTGTTTATCAGGGGTTTTATCTTGTTCCTTCATCTGGTACATAGCCCTTTGCCTTTTCATCTTGTCTGTCTTTCTGTGAATGTGGTTTCTTTTCCACAGGCTGCAGGATTGTAGTTCTTCTTGCTTCTGCTGTCTGCCCTCTGGTGGATGAGGCTATCTAGGAGGCTTGACGGGAAGGACTGGTGGTGGGTAGAGCTGGCTGTTGCTCTGGTGGGAAGAGCTCAGTAAAACTTAAATCCACTTGACTGTTGATGGGTGGGGCTGGCTTCCCTTCCTGTTGGTTGTTTGGCCTGAGGCAACCCAACACTGGAGCCTACCTAGGCTCTTTGGTGGGGCTAATGACAAACTCTGGGAGGGTTCACACCAAGGAGTACTTCCCAGAACTTCTGCTGCTGGTGTCATTGTCCCCATGGTGAGCCATAGCTCCCCCACGCACCCTGCCTCTGCAGGAGACCCTCTAACACTAGCAGATAGGTCTGGTTCAGTCTCCTATGGGGTCACTGCTCCTTCCCCTGGGCCCTGATGCACACACTACTTTGTGTGTGCCCTCCAAGAGTAGAGTCTCTGTTTCCCCCATTCCTGTCAAAGTTCTGTAATCAATTCCCACTAGTCTTCAAAGTCTGATTCTCTATGAATTCCTCCTCCCATTGTCAGACCCCCCAGGTTGGGAAGCCTGATGTGGGGCTCAGAACCTTTACTCTAGTGGGTGGACTTCTGCGGTATGTGTTCTCCAGTCTGTGAGTCGCCCACCCAGCAGTTATGGGATTTGACTTTACTGTGATTGTGCCCCTCCTACCATCTCATTGCGGCTTCTCCTTTGTCTTTGGATGTGGGGTATCTTTTTTGGTGAATTCCAGTGTCTTCCTGTCGACGACTGTCCAGCAGCTAGTTGTGATTTTGGTGTTCTCACAAGAGGGAGTGAGAGCACGTCCTTCTACTCCACAATCTTCGTTCCTCCTCTCCTGTTCCTTTTAGTTTCCATCTGTTTTGCAGTTCCTATGATACATCTTTCCTGTTTAACATATCGGTTATGTCTTCACAATTATCAGATGTTTACTTATTTGAAGTTCTGTGGGCATCACTTTGCACCATTATGTTCAGGGGACTCTGGAAATTTCTATCCTCAATGTTTTATGGGGATGTGTGTTGAAGATCCATTTTAGCTTTTGCCAAGTACCTACTTGTATGGTGGAGATGCCTAGTTGCACTTTCTAATTAGAAGAAGGTCATGGAGTACAATCAAAACTATATACCTTAAAACTGTCTCTTAAAACTCTTCCTGTGTCCTCAGCAAGGGGAAGAAAAGTTCTCAGAGTGTCCTAAGTGGTGTTGACTCTTCATTTGCTATGGGGTAAAAGTGGCAGCCAGAAATGGTGCACAGAGATCATAAAAGGCCATAAGTTTGTGACCTGAGATGTCACTCTGAGAGTCACATGTAAGTGGGGCAGCCTGGTGGTGTAAGGAGTGGGATAGACAACAATGCAATGAAAGTGGAGTGAATTCAGATCCAGAGGGCCTGATCTTGGTCCTTGACTTCAATATGGACCTTGATAAAATTTTATAATATTGTTGACCCTCAGTTTATTCATCTATAAAAGGAAGACATTGCCTAAGAGCAATGTTACATGCATGAAAGAAGATAATATACGTGAAAAATACTTTGTGATCTCTGAACTACCATCCAATGGTTAGGAGTCATGATCACCCTTTCATCTGTTACTGGGTGGATATATGGGTAATACCTTACAGGGGGCCCAAGGGCCACATCCAGCAAGAGGACTCATGGACAACGTCTCTGAGGCAGGGCTGTTGACTTTGGCTCTACTGCTCTCTAATATAGTTGGCATGACTCCTGTTTGTTGACTGTGGGGCCCAAAGTACAGTACTGACGAATAACTTGATGAATGTCTTCTAGAAAATTGAAAACAGAGTTGAGACTACAATTTATACTGAGCAGATCCCTGTATCCTGGTTAATTAGCTAGTGATAAGAGAGTGAACATGAGATTATAATTGGTATAAATACAGAGCTCTGTAGCATCATCCATGTGGATTCTTGCAGGGGCTTCCAGGGGCTTCCAGGGGACTTGTACCAGATAAAAGACAAATCTACTCACAATGGATATTGACAAGATTTGGAAAAAGCATCAGAGGTTATCATTTCCCTCAGATCTTAGACACCCATGTTTAAATCCTTTGGGCTCTGTGTTGTTTTCATCACTGGACAATGTCCCTGTCAAAGTATTTATCACTCACTTGTGGTTTTATCTGACAAACATGTATTGAGCATCTTCTGTACATAACCTGCCATGTTAGGGAGCCATGGATTTTTTTTTTTCCCTCAACATTTTATTGTGAAAATATTCAACCATAGAGAAAAATTGAAATAATTTTATAACTAGCAACTGGCTTATACAATTATATATCTAAATAAATCTTTTCTTCTATTTGTCCATCAATCCATGTTACTGTTCCCCGTAAATTCTTGAGTATGCATATCAGAAATGATGGAGGATTTCTGAGCAGGGGTGTAATAAGATTCAAGCTGCGTGTCATGTAAATGTCTCCTATGAAAATATGGGTGTGATGGTGCTGGTCCTGGTGATTGTGCCCTTCTCACTGCCTCTGTCCTTCCTTCTCTTATTTTTAGGAGAATCAGCCATTGACTAACATGGTGGGAATGTCAGAGAGTTTCCCTAAACTGAATGGGAGAGATAAGGATGGTGCTGCTCTATAGAGCATGCTTTCACACATGTACTGAAAAGACAATATTGGCATGTGATCATGTGGCTTAGGACTCCTCAAAGTTTCTTGGCTTAATTTATCCATTTTCCAAAGTATGAAGTTACTTTACTAGGAATTTTATCTGTATTCTTTCTCTCTTGTTATTTTCACAATGGTCCTTTGAGTTGGCATTACTACGCCCATTTTTCTGATGTGTATACCGAGTATGAGAAAATTTAAGTCATTTGCTTGAATTAGTTGACTGGGAAGTGGTACTACTGGATTTATACTCTAGAGACACAATGTTCTTTCCCCTTCATTGGCTGTTGCCTAAAGCTGGTACTTACTTATTCTACCCCTTGCAAGCCACAGTGCTTCAGAAGGAAGTATTATAGAAGCAAAAGAAATCAGCAAAAATTATATCTCTTCTAACAGACAAATTATAGGATTCCACAGTCCCATGGTAGCAATTATCCAATGTTACTTTCAGTCTATGAACATTGGTGAGGAAAGCTTTCCCTCTTGGGCAGTCTGCAGATTTGCTGTTGCTGGCACAGATATGCATCTCTCTCCTGGCCTGATCTCTGCTGATCTGACTGGCCTCTGTTCACCAGCGGTATTCTTTCCCAAACATCTAGGGCACTCACTGCCTTTCCTGATCAAACCATAAGGAGCCCTGAAGATTTTCCAACCTCATCAGGGACTACAACACTTTCCCAATGCTCATGTCTTAGTAATATGAAATCAGATTAGGAACTTGTTCCTTGAGGCCATTACTCTCAATTTATGTGTCAATTTTATTTCTTTGGTGGTAGGAGGTGGGAAGAAATAAGGAGAGCTTGTTACTTCTGAGAGATTTACATCTGCCTCTTTTTTAAAAAAGAATGATTAAGGACATATAAATTTACCTTCTTTTACCATTTTTAAGTGTGCTAGGATCAATAGTGCTAAATATTTTTGCACTGTTGTGCAACAGATCTTAAAAAGTTTTTCATTTTGCAAAACGAAAACTATGTATCCATTAAACAGCAACTCCCTATTTTTCCTACCTCCCAGCCCCTGGCAGCCTGTTTCTATGAGCAGGACTACCTTAGATACTGCATATTATATTGGGTGGGCCAAAAAGTTTGTTCAGCTTTTCAGTAAGATGTTGTGGAAAAACCCAAATGAACTTTTTAGCCAACACAGTATTATACATATCATATCATATTTTACAGAATTCATTTTTCTGTGACTGATTTCACTTAACATAATGTCTTCAAGGTTCAGCTATGTTGTAGCATATGACAGCAGCTCCTTCCTTTTTAAGGCTGAATAATATTCTGTTGTACGTATATACCGCATTCTATTTATCCATTTAGTTGTCAGTGGACACTTGGGTTGCTTCTATCCCTTGGTTATTGTGAATAATGAGACTATGGATATGGGTGTGCAAATATCTTTTTGAGATCATGCTTTCAATTCTTTTAGATAAATATCCAAAAGTGGGATTGCTGGATCATATGGTAATTCTATTTTTACTTTTTTTGAGGAACCTCCATACTGTTTTCCACAGTGGCTGTAACATTCCCACCAACAGTGCATAAGGTGGGCTTCCCTGGTGGCGCAGTGGTTGAGAGTCCGCCTGCCGATGCAGGGACGCGGGTTTGTGCCCCGGTCCGGGAAGATCCTACATGCCATGGAGCGGCTGGGCCCGTGAGCCATGGCCGCTGAGCCTGTGCGTCCGGAGCCTGTGCTCCACAACGGGAGAGGCCACAGCAGTGAGAGGCCTGCGTACCGAAAAAACAAACAAACAAACAAAAAAAATAGTGCATAAGGATTCCAATTTTTCCACATCCTCACCAACACTTGTTATTTTCTGGGTTTTTTTGTTTTTAAATTTTTATTGGAGTATAGTTGATTTACAAAATTGTGTTAGTTTCAGGTGTACAGCAAAGTGAATCAGTTATACATATACATATATCCACTCTTTTTTTTTTTTAGATTCTTTTCCCATGTAGGTCATTGTAGAATACTGAGTAGGGTTCCCTGTGCTCTATGGTAGGTTCTTATTAGTTATCTATTTTCATTGTGGTTTTGATGTGCATTCTCTAATTATTAGTGATGTTGAACGTTTTTCCATATGCTTGTTGATCTTTGTATAACAGCTTTGGAGAAACATCTATTCGAATCCTTTGCTCATTTTAATAGGGTTATTTGTTGTTGTTGACTTGTAGGAGTTCTTCATATATTGTGAATATTAACCCCTTATCAGATATATTATTTGCAAATATTTTCTCCTATTCCACAGATTGCCTTTTCACACTGTTGATTGTGTCTTTCGATCAGGTTTGCCTCTTTTTTGAAGATCAGTTTCTACAGTCAGTATCAGAAATGCTTCTCAGATTAGGACTCATTACCTACCTCTAGTATAGCACCTACTACGTTTAACTATTTAATTACAATCTTTAAAGGCAGGTACTATGTACTATTCAACTTATACTCTTAGTGCCTAGATCAGTAGATGTTTATAATGAAAATGAAATAAAATTATTCTCCCTCTTGCCTCTCATGTATATATTTGGCATTTGTTTACCCAGAGACAACTCCTTCTCTATGCTGGGGCTATCAGAACAGACCAGCTCATTAGTTAGGTTTCAATGGGAGGATTCCAGCAAGGTGAACTCTTAGAAACAGGAAGTGGTCACCAACCAGTTCCACTGGTGAAGCATTTTCTAAAGTCTGCATATTCTGGTGATTTGATTTCAGCTCTCCCTGGGGAATAAGGTAGTTATAGCTCAGAATTCTTTCTTTAAGTTTGACCATACTAGCAAGAGAGCTCCAGTAAATTCCTAGTTTTTCATCATTGGGTTTTGATCATTTTTGTGGTTTCTATAGCTCCTAGAATTGGGTCAGGCATAGAGAGTACCAAGATAGTCCAGGAAGTATAAACAGTATTGGGCAAAATACAACAGCACATTAAAAGGATCATACACCATGATCAAGTGGGGTTTATCCCAGGAATGCAAGGATTCTTCAATATACGTAAATCAATCAATGTGATAAACCATATTAATAAATTGAAGGAGAAAAACCATAGGATCATCTCAATAGATGCAGAAAAAGCTTTTGACAAACTTCAACACCCATTAATGACAAAAATTCTCCTGCAAGTAGGCATAGAGGGAACTTTCTTCAACATAATAAAGGCCATATATGACAAACCCACAGCCAACATTGTCCTCAGTGGTGAAAAACTGAAACCATTTCCACTAAGATCAGGAACAAGACAAGGTTGCCCACTCTCACCACTCTTATTCAACATAGTTTTGGAAGTTTTAGCCACAGCAATCAGAGAAGAAAAAGAAATAAAAGGAATCCAAATCAGAAAAGAAGTAAAACAGTCACTGTTTGCAGATGACATGATACTATACATAGAGAATCCTAAAGATGCTACCAAAAAACTGCTAGAGCTAATCAATGAATTTGGTAAAGGAGCAGGATGCAAAATTAATGCACAGAAATCTCTTGCATTCCTATACACTAATGGTGAAAAATCTGAAAGAGAAATTAAGGAAACACCCCTATTTACCATTGCAACAAAAAGAATAAAATACCTAGGAATAAACCTACCTAAGGAGACAAAAGACCTGTATGGAGAAAACTATAAGCCACTGATGAAAGAAATTAAAGATGATACCAACAGATGGAGAGATATACCATGTTCTTGGATTGGAGGAATCAACACTGTGAAAATGACTCTACCCAAAACAATCTACAGATTCAATGCAATCCCTATCAAACAACCAATGGCATTTTCCACAGAAGTAGAACAAAAAATTTCACAATTTGTATGGAAACACAAAACAGCCTGAACACCAAAGCAATCTTGAGAAAGAAAAACAGAGCTGGAGGAATCAGATTCCTTGACTTCAGACTATACTACAAAGCTACTTAAATCAAGACAGTATGGTACAGGCAGAAAAACAGAAATATAGATGAATGGAACAGAATAGAAAGCCCAGAGATAAACCCATGCACATATGGCCAGCTTATCTTTGATAACGGAGGCAAGAATATACAATGGAGAACAGACAGCCTCTTTAAAAAGTGGTGCTGGGAAAACTGGACAGCCACATGTAAAAGATGGAAATTAGAACACTGCCTAACACCATACACAGAAATAAACACAAAATGGAGTAAAGACCTAAATGTAAGGCCAGATACTATCAAACTCTTAGAGGAAAACATAGGCAGAACACTCTATGACATAAATCACAGCAAGATCCTTTTTGACCCACCTCCTACAGAAATGGAAATAAAAACAAAAGTAAACAAATGAAACCATAAGCAAGACAGCAAAGGAAACCATAAGCAAGACAAAAAGACAACCCTCAGAATGGGAGAAAATATTTGCAAATGAAGCAACTGACAAAGGATTAATCTCCCAAATTTACAAGCAGCTCATGCACCTCAATATCAAAAAAACAAACAGCCCCCAAATGGGCAGAAGACTTGAATAGACATTTCTCCAAAGAACATACACAGATTGCCAACAAACACATGAAAGGATGCTCAACCTCACTAATCATTAGAGTAATGCAAGTCAAAACTACAATGAGATATCATCTCACACCAGTCAGAATGGCCATCATCAAAAAATCTAGAAACAATAAATGCTGGAGAGGGTGGGGAGTAAAGGGAACCCTCTTGTACTGTTGGTGGGAATGTAGATTGATACAGCCACTATGGAGAACAGTATGGAGGTTCCTTAGAAAACTGAAAATAGAACTACCATATGATCCAGCAATCCCAGTACTGGGCATATACCCTGAAAAAACCATAATTCAAAAAGAGTCATGTAACCACAATGTTCACTGCAGCTCTATTTACAAGAGCCAGGACATGGAAGCAACCTAAGTGTCCATCAATAGATGAATGGATAAAGAAGATGTGGCACATATATACAATGGAATATTACTCAGCCATAAAAAGAAATGGAATAGAGTTATTTGTAGTGAGGTGGATGGACCTAGAGACTGTCATACAGAGTGAAGTAAGTCAGAAAGGGAAAAACATATACCGTATGCTAACACATATATGTGGAATATAAAAAAAAGAAAAAAAGGTTCTGAAGAACCTAGGGGCAGGACAGGAATAAAGATGCAGATGTAGAGAATGGACTTGAGGACATGGGGATGGGGTGGGGTAAGCTGGGACGAAGTGAGAGAGTGGCATGGACATATATACACTACCAAATGTAAAATAGATAGCTGTGGGAAGCAGCCACGTAGCACAGGGAGATCAGCGCAGTGCTTTGTGTTCACGTGGAGGGGTGGGATAGGGAGGGTGAGAGGGAGACACAAGAGGGCGGAGATATATGTATATGTATAGCTGGTTCACTTTGTTATAAAGCAGAAACTAACACACCATTGTAAAGCAATTATACTCCAATAAAGATGTTAAAAGAAAAAAGAAAGCCACTCCTAGAGAAAAGTATGGAAGGATTGAAATGTTAACCCTGATGATTTCAAGAGGTATAATGGAGGGAAGGTAGATCCTTAACCCTTCGTTCCTCCCTCTATCTCTCTCTCTTTCTTTCTTTCTTTCCTTTCTTTCTTTCTCTTTCTTTCATTTTTACTAAAAGCTATGCTTTCAAGTTAATAAATTAAATGAATTGAAAACAATAACAATGAAAATTCCCCAAACTCCAAAACTAGAATGAACCACTAGTGGCAGCTGGGTTCTAAACTGCCTGATTAGATGGGGATTCCAGACACTTCCTGGTATTAAGACTATGGGTGGATAATAGTCCTAAAATGGGAAGAAGGAAAGACAAGGATGAGGAAGGATGCAAGCGATAGAGTGTACTGATGGTTAAAATCACACAAATCTGCCATTACACTGAGAAAGGAGCCCAGACGGTATGTAGACAAGTCAATGTGGGTGTATTCCAATAAGTCTTATTTACAAAATCAGGCAGCTGACTGGATTTGTCCCACATGCTACCATAGTTTGCTGGTACCCCTGTTTTAGAGGGAAGGAAGAATTGAGGTAAAACTGGCAGCCATCTGGGATTCCATCAGCCAGGCCTGCCTGGAATAGAGCAGTTCTCTGCATTCGGGTGCTTCCAGTGACGTGCTTTCTGGTTCTTTGTGATGTCTCTAGGTATACTGGTATGAGGTGCCGCGACTACAGCTGGGGGTTTCCATTAGCTACAGAGGACCAATCATACCTTATCTCTGGGGAGATGTGTGACTAATAAATTTGGTCAAACAGTTAATATTTTAATGAAGATACCTTATTTTGGACATGTCGTACAAAGTGAATTTAGTTGTTGCCAACATAACCGCTGCACACAGCTTTGATGAGGAGCTCAGGCCAGGCGAAGCCAGGCCAGCATCAGTTTAGCTGCTGTGGCATCGACTCATTTGTCATTTTCCTGTGGGTCTTGCAAGGGGTTTATAGCATCCCTCTGTAATGTCTTTCTTTGTGTCTGAGGCTTTGCCGACCTCCTTGCAAAACTCATCGTTTGAACTTTTTCTTGATGTGGTCTTTTGAGCAGTTTGTTGCCTGCTCTGTCTTCAGTTGGGGCAGGAGTCCTCTTCTGCTCCCTTTGCTCTTCCTTCTGCTACTGTGACTTTAAGTTGTCAGCCTGTAAATGGCTCTTATACAGACCATCGGTGCTATTTCTGTTGTGTGGCTGCTTTCTCGTGGTACGCAGTTTAGTTAGTCTTTCTTTTTCGTTTCTCAGGACAAGGCAGGCATATAGATAATGGTCCTGAGGCTCTCTTCTTAACAAACTCCATAGAAAGTAAATGGCCATTTATTTCTCTCAGTATAACCCATAATTTTGGAGTAAAATAACTGGGCTCTTCATAACGACCTTTAAAAGCAAAAGAAAGACTTCATGTTGTCCTGATGGCTAGGATATTTCTGAGTCTCTTCATTTCAGCCTGTTTCATTTCATTTCATTTCTTCATTTGAAAGATAAGAAGATCAAAGGGGGTTTGTCAGCCCCTTGACTGTTAGCAGCTGTAGAAGAGCTGTTTGCTTGTAATTCTTCACTGCTGTCCTTACAGCTGCTTCTCCTTTCCGATGCTCCCTTGCAGGGGTGAACATAGGAAGGTAAGACGTTCTGACACCGTCATGCTGAAGCCTGGTCGAGGGCCTCCAGAGTTTTGGTTTGTTTTATTGTAGAATATAACCTGCTGTTGACTCTGGCTCTGTTAGGGCCCCAAGAGAACCTTACCTACCCTGAGAAAGGACTAATTAGAGATGGAGAAAACTTTGTTTTCTGTGATGATGTGTTATAAGATTTTTTAAATGTTCACCTTCCAGGAGAGTTCCCATTGCTGATATTATTTATGTGGTTATTGGTCTCTTTGTATGAATTGAAATCACATGGTGTCTTGGTTGCCAATATACACTGAGGAGGAATCATGAAGTATTAACCAATCAGCTTTTTCATGCTTGTGCTCTGGATCGTTCTATATACAGGCAATGTGATCAAAGGTCCATGGCACTGTGTTTTAGGTAAACTTGGAGAAGAATAAATATTTTACAAATTAAAGCATCAGAAGAATTTTGAAATGGTCTCCCTAACACTGATCCCAGAAAATGACCAAAGAGAGGAATGGCCTGATCTGAAGTTATTCTCTCATCCTAATGTTTGGAAATGAGCACTAGAGCACAAAGTCCCTCGAGTCCTCAGCTTGCTAAGCAGCTAAGATTGGTTGAAAAAAGAGTGGGAACCTCTGTCCAAAAGCATTCCGCTGTCTTGGGGAACCGGTAAGGCTATTCAGCTTTCCAGTGTTGACCATTGAACTCCATTTCATAGGTCTTGACTTGAAAAGTTTGAGCAGCATGTCAAGAGTGTTTAATGTAGTCAGACTCATTAAGAATGAAGAAGAAACTAGGTATCATAACAGGTAATAATAGTGCTACAGTTTTTTTCTGTGCTCAGGAGCTGTCAGGAATAGGAAAGGAGGACCCATGGGGACTTCATTTGAGGATCTGGTGAACTGAAAGTATCAAGGAATGGAAAGGTCCCTTGAGGGGAGGGACCTACTGTTTATGGGTTTGACCCTACATGAGGGGTGTGGGGTGGGGCCTTTTCCCAGTGTGGAGGCCTAATCCAAGCTTTCGGTGGGACTGTGGGCATCTACAAAGAACACCTGGGGGGATAACAGGTACCTAGTTCTTATAAGAATCATAGAAGAACCCCATGGGGTTCAGCCACGTAGGGCCCTGTGCTCAAATCTTTCCACTTAAGACGCATCTTCAAGCCTCTGTGCAGGACCCTGCGGAACCCTTCCATGAGGTGAGGGTTTGCCCAAGAAAAGAACTCCCGGTTGAGTGAATGAAGGAGGGAGGACCATTCTCACAGAATAATGTAATGGAAGAACACTGGACTCCTCTGACTTTAGGGCTTTCAGACCTTGCTCAGCCACTAAGCAGCTGTGTGACCTTAAAAAGTTGAACTATCTGGGCCTCACCTTCATTCCTTTCCTGGAAAATGAGGGAGTTACATTTTATAACTTCCAAGATACCTTCCAGGTCTAGGATTCAATAAGTATAGGAGGTTGGGATTTGAAGAAAAAGTTGAAAATCAACAAGCAAGGAGAGGTCTGACTCCTTTAAAAATGCCCCACATGATCACTGGTTGGCATGGCCTTTTGCTTTCTCAGAACTTAGTTGAATTATATGGGTTTTTTTTTTTTTTTTTTCTGTCTAAGTCAAGCCATTCAACTCTTAAATTTGGAGAACTGTTGAATAGATGTCTCCTCCCCAGTTTCCCCAAATTACGGCTTTGGGTGAGTTGAGTTCTTATGGTCCAAACTTACCAGTCATTCCTCATGCTACAGCCTATGTCAGAATTTGTCATCCAACAAATTGCAGTCATTTCCTGGGTCTCTTTTGTGGATCAGGCTCCAAATACAAGGTCCAATAAAGGCACAAAGTACAAATGAAGTTTTATATTAGGAAAAGTGTATATGTAACCCATGGGCTGCTACTCCCTGCTTCTACATTCATGATAGACACAGCCTCAGAATCTTCTTCAACACAGCATTCCAATCAATCACTCCCAATTAAAGCTGGCTTAGGGAATGAAACTCACATGTCATCTATATTCTCCATTAGTATTGCAATGACATCTCTGATAATCGTGTTTAACTCTGTATTCCTAAAACATACTGGTTACTGACCACAGGGAACTTAGCTCTCTGAAACCCTCACTAAGATTTCCTCTATATCCATCACCACAGGGCCATCTTTGTTTTGCTGTTGTCTATGCATGGGAATGATGCCTGTCTCCAACACGACTGCTAGTTCCTACCCCATAGGGAAAAACACTGCTTCCGCTAGCAAATATCTGTCAAAGGCCACTTGATATCAGTACACAGCAGCTGGTGGGAGCGAATATGCTGCCAAATGGTTTCTATGGTTTCAACGACCTAATGAAATGTTTTGTTATAGAAAGATGGTGATTTCAGTAGAGCACAATGACTGTCCTGCTATGTAGCCTACAAATGTTTAGTAGGATTCAGATATACCAGTGAAAACACCTGAAACACTATTTTTTTCCACTTGGAAAAATTTTAAGATGCCCTTTCAACATTATTAAATGGGTCACAATCTTTTTTTTTAGGACAGAAAACTCAACTTAAGGTCACTTCTGATCTTTACTTACTTGGAATCAAGTGGAAAAAAAACTGTTCTAAAACTTTTTATCCAACAATAACAAATACAGCATTGAAGATGTCAGCTGCTGAGAAGGATAAATCAGTACTCCCAAACTATGTGTATTTTGAGTCTATCTCTTTCCCTATAGGCGTAAGTGTCTCTTGAAGTAGGTTTGTATGTTAATTTTCAATGTGTCAGGAAAGAAAAGGTTGGTATCTTTTGGAGGAATATAATTAAAAACAAAGTCTTCTCTAAATCCAGAAATTCTCTTCGCAAAGTTAGTAAGAGAAAGAAAACCCTTTTATTACTGAATAAGCATTAAAGCAGAATGTGCTGAGTGTCACAGGCAATCAGCTTTAAGAGACTGCAAAGACAGAAAGGAATCACATCTCCTTATATAGCAAAGAAGATACAACCAATTACATACATGTTTTCAAGATAAACAATAACTGGTCTTCAAGTAAGAGAACTTGATAACGTCATTTGTCACACACAGTTCATCTTAACTTTACCTGGTAATTGGGGTGACCATCTGTATTAGCTAAATTGCTTTATTCAGAAGCAAAACAAACTCATCTCTTTATGATGAGGAGGTAGTTTTGCAACTTGGAGCAAGGTGCCTACTGAAATTAGACTCATACCTCCTAATAGAAACTAGGAGATAAGGGTGCTATCTCCTTTGATGTTTGCATTTCAAACAGATGACTCCCCTGTCCTTGAGAAAGACATTCTGGGTCATAAAATAGACAAAAGACTAGCTGATGAAAAGCCCATCTGGTCTTCAAAAGGATTGATATACATTTCAAAGAGATGAGAAAGTACTTACAATTCCAAATTTTCAAAGAAAAAGGAGAGAGAAATCTATTTTCAACGGGGAGAATTGTCTTATTTTAAATTTGTATGTGTCCTTAATCACCTAAACGCTCTAGGAGGAGTGTAGGAAGACTCTAAGAAGGTTGAACAGGACTGTAGGAGTTGACTGATAAAAGAATCCACCTAGAAAATGAGAGTCTTGGGAAGAAGGAGGTGGACCAAGTATGTGGCTCACCCATGTACAGATCTAAATAGATTCCCTGGCATAAAAATTCTGTAGGACCAGGAAGGACATGGAAACTCAAGGACGTCAAGGTGGTACTTCCAGGGGTGAAAAACCAATTTCACTGAAGCTCAACCCACCACTCTTTCCATTTTTGTTCCCTTGTCTATGAGCTGCAACTGATATTATTTAGTTAATTTCTCTCCTTTGCTATTAAAAATATTTCCTTATGTAGCCCCCATCCTTCCTTTCTATGTTTATTCTTCTTCCCTTTGTCCCAATTTTTCTTCAAGCCTCAGTTTACTACAGGTTTTAGCAAAACCTCACACTTTTTTCTAATTCTAAGACTTCTTTTATAGTCATACCTGATTATGCATCTTATTTCCAACTTTTGGAATAATATTTCCAAATTTTTACAAATTCATGTGAAATTAATTTGTGAGAATGTGAGCTCCCCAGAGAACCTCCTGGGTATCTATTCTCTCATTCCATATCCTTCTCTCCTACCTATATCCATTTTGAAAAAAATCCCGTATAACACTTATTTGAATACATTTCTTATCCTTTTAATCAGGACTTGATGGTATATCATCAAAATTATCTTAAAAATCTTCCAGCTTTGTGAGTCATTTTCTTTTATGGAGACCAGAGCATGGAATCAATCTTGCCTTTCTTTTGAATGTAGTGTATACTCTTGACTTGGCCAACTTTCCCTTTTTCCAATTATTGCAAAAATCCAAGGTTATACGATTCCTTTTCCTCAAGGTTTTGACATTTTCATTTGACCAACTATTTATTCCCTGTTAGAGAAACAGTTTCCACAGATGACTCTCTATACTTTCAGAGAGAAACACATTTTGGAAGCAAAGTTCAGAATTTCTCAGATAGGATTTGATCAAATGTGGTGTGTTGATTGTTGATCTTCTACATCACTTGTAATATAAAGTTTATAATCTACATAAAGGTTTAATAAATCATGTTTTCTGAACTTGGTATGTAGTCTGTCGTATAATTTTGCAGGTTTTCACTCCTCCCGCTAGCCTGGTTGTTCCTAAAATCAAATGTTTGACAGCTTCCTTCCACTCTCCAATATACATATTTTTTTCCTGTAGGTATATATTTTTTTGATAATGAAATTTACTACATCATCTCTCCTAACGAGCTATTTCTCTTGAATCTGGGCTCTGTTTCCTCTGCTGTATTCTAGCTGTGACCTCTCACCAAAGCTTAGTGAGATCTCTGGAGCATATTTACCACTTCCTACCTCATATAACACTTATTTTTATACATTGCTTATCAGGCTGTAACTAACATAATGGGTATAAACTGTCTTCATTTTAATTTTTCCCTATGGTGCCTAGCCTAAAGTTTGATACAAGGTGATTGATAACTATTTATATAAATAAACGAGTGAAGGCACAGCCTGTTAGTCCTAATAAATACATTAACATAAGACTAATATTTGAAAATAACTTTTTTCTCTTGTTAAGCTTTAATAGAGTAAGCAGGCAGATAAAGGAATAGAATAATTAGTTTAGTAGCAAAAACAGGACAAGCAGCCCAAAATTAATTGACAAATCAGAGACAAAGACCAAACAGGAGTAATGTAGGTAAGTTTATAGGAATCAGGAGCAAATAAAAATGGAAGTAAAATCAGGGAAGAGTGATTTATTAAGCAAAACTAGTTTGGGAAGCCTTCTTTTTTTTTTTTTTTTTTTTTTTTTTTGCGGTACGCGGGCCTCTCACTGTTGTGGCCTCTCCCGTTGCGGAGCACAGGCTCCGGACGCGCAGGCTCAGCGGCCATGGCTCACGGGCCCAGCCGCCCCGCGGCATGTGGGATCTTCCCAGACCGGGGCACGAACCCGTGTTCCCTGCATCAGCAGGCGGACTCTCAACCACTGCGCCACCAGGGAAGCCCTGGGAAGCCTTTTATAATTAGTTATTTTGTCCATGAATCCATGAGTAATATATACAGCAATAGTAAGTAGGGCTCTTATCCTTCACAGTTATAATTCTGAACAGAATAGCGTCTGATAGCCCTATGCTTTGAACTCTAGCTTCTCAGCCTTCAAACACATATTGTGGCTTATTTGGATGGTGAATGGGAAAGAAAGAAGGTGCTCTCTATTTTCCCTAGAGAAGGAGGATGGGACCATATCCCCTGGGCTTAAAAAGTAATTTGTGAGAAAAAAGAAAACCAAACAAAATTCTTCCTCTGAACATTCATTTACTTTAAGGCCTTACATAGTAAACCCTGTTTGACTTACTCTTGTTAAAAGGATGACCACTTGAATAAGGATGACCTGATAAGGTATCTTCCAGTGATGGGTATGTTCCTCCAGGAACTTCACCTGCCTACTAAAACAATGACCAAGATAGTTTAAATTCAACAAGACGCTTAAAGAAAGTTATAGGACATGAACACCATGGAAAACAGAAATCATTCCCTTTTGAAAGGTTTTGTCCCTTTTCAGGTGAAGTTCAGTCATGGGCAGTGGCTGGGATAGTATTTTGAGAGTCAAAGACATCATCTCTCAACTATAAATCCTGCCTCATTGGCAGCTACTCATTCTACTCATTCATCAGGACAGCCTAGCCTTGTAAAGAGGCTTTTCCAATTGCAAAAGGAGGTTGAAAACAATATGGGGAGAATCAATTTGTCTAACCCGTATGACGATGTCCCAGAAGGAGGCAGGGAGGGTGCTTTCTGTAAGTTCAGAGTAGACAATCAATCCAGGGAACAGGTAACTTGCAGGTACCGGAGGAAGAAACAAATTATCCTATCACTGTGCTCCAGGTGCTCCGGAGGGTGCCCTTTGGACGGAGTTTCTCTCTGAAGAGAAAGTGAGAAAGAAGTTTTTCAACTCCCCTAGGCCACGCTCCTTTCTAAGCTTATCTCTGATCCCCTCTTCAGGAAACTGACTTGAATTGCTGGGCCAGGTTAAGTGAATGTTAGTGATTCCACTCTCTGATTTATATTGAAATGTATACCACTATTAAAAAACACAAACGTAGGAAATAATCCCTTATCTTGTTCATTACAGGAAGCTCTCTGGGTCAGAGACAGAATATTTTCTCTGCCCTTAGTGACTTTTGACTTTGAAAGTTGCTGCCCTTTCTTTTCCTGGCATTGCTGTAGTCTGGTGTACAGATACGTTGTCAGCTGTCTTTATACAGCAGGAGTTTTGATAATCTTTACTTGATCTCTTATTGAGAATCTGGGTGCCCTATATGTAGATGCAATACATAGTTCTCTACATGGAGTCGTTTCTTTTTGAAGGGAATCTTTGAGAATTACCTTTAAATATCTTCTCTCAACAATCTTTCTGAAATTCTAACATTTGGAAAAAGTCCATATTTATTTAAAAATGAGCATATGTTAGCATTTTTAATTAACTCATTAAACAAATATTTGTTAATTACTCCATTCCTTTGCACTCTTCCAGGCACTGGAGATAGGGAGATGAACAAGATAGAGATGGTCACAATTCTCATGGACCTTACATTGTAGAAAGAGAGGGGGTGGTGAAGGTTGAAAAGGAACACAGATGTACAAATACTAGAATATACTTTAGGATGGTATAACTGCTCTGAAGGAAATAAAATGGGGTAATAGGGTAAAGAGTATTGGAGGTAGGTGGAGAGCACCACTTCGGATTGTGTGATTTGGAAACCTTTGAAAAAGTGACACCAGATTTAAGACTTCAGTGACAAAAAAGAGCCAGCCATGGGGAGGTCTGGGGACAGAGTGTCCAGGTAGAGGGACTAGCAACGGCAGATCCTGATGTAGAATGAGCTTTGCAGGTTTGAGAAACTGAAGGCCACTGTGCCTGGAACTAGTAACTGATGAGGAGAGTGGGAAGGGATAGGATTTGGAAGGTAGTGTCTCAGGATGATCTTAATTATTAGAAAGCAAGCATTATGATTCAAATTGCCATAGACAATTAGGAAATAATTTATCTCACATGGGGGATGTTTGAAGATAAGGTGGACTCCAAGGTTAGTTGATTTAATAGCTCAATGACATCATTAAAGATGCAGGTTTCCCCATTTTTTTGCTATGCCATTTTTTTGCCGTTTCCCTCTTGATCTCAAGCTGGTTGCTATATTTAAGTACAATACATGCAGGAGAAGAGAGGGGTCTGTGCCTTCCTTTTAGGATGAGGAAAGCTTTCCCAGAAGCAGTTCATCTAATTTCCTCTCATGTTATCTTTTGGCTAAGTTTGGTCTCATATCCATTTTTTAAAAAACTGGGGTAACAATAGAGTTACCATTCTTGGTTTTGCCTAGTGGTTCTCAAAGTGTATTTTCTGGAACAGCAGCATGAATATTACCTGGGAACTCAGAAATACAAGACTTAAGGAATCAGAGACTTTGAAAGTGACATCCAGTTACCAAAGTTTTTACAAGCCCTCCAGGTGGTTCTGATGTACGCTCAAGTTTTTTGTTTTTTGCTTTAAGCTTTTAAGTATATCTATTTAAAATGGAACAAGGTATAAACTTGTGAGATTTGTTGACAATTGTGCCATAGCTCTAAGTTTGAGAAAGCCAAAGAGAAGTGATCATCAGAGCTTCTTCGGATAAACACTTCAGTCTGAGAAACCTCAGAGTAAATTTACTATGCCTTTGAGGAGAAGGAGAGAGGAAAGTAGATTTTTATTTACACCTGGAGCATTAAAGCTGTGCTTCATCTTAGTGAGTTTGTGGTGTAAATCAGAAGTCACCTGGGATTAGAATAAGATCGACTCATACTCCTGCTTCAAGCCCTGGCGCAATCTGCAGCCTTCGCAGAAGGTTTATAACTTCCCCAGAAGGAGGTTTGTCCTTCTTTTCTCTTTTTAAAAAAACTTTAAAAAGACAGACATTATTTTTTAGAACAATTTTAAATTTATAGAAAACCTGAAGAGGTAGTACAGATAGTTTCCATATACCACCCTCCAATTTCCTCTATTATTAACCTTTTACATTAGTTTGCTATATTTCTAATAATTAGTGAAGCAATTTTGTTACATTATTGTTAACAAAAGTTCGTAATTTGTTCAGATTTTCTTATTTTTATCTAATGTCCTTTATCTGTTCCAGGATCCCATTTAAAATGCCATGTTGCAGTTAGCTGTTGTTTCCTTAGGTTCTTCTTGGATATGACAGTTTCTCAGATTGTCTTTGTTTTTGTTTTTTTAAAATTTTTATTGGGGTATAGTTGAGTTACAGTGTAGTGTTAGTTTCAGGTGTAGAGCAAAGTGAATCTTTTATACATACACATATATGCACTCTTTTTTAGAGTCTTTTCCCATATAGGCCATTACAGAGTATTGAGCAGAATTCCCTGTGCTGTACAGGAGGTCCTTATTAGTGATCTATTTCATCTACAGTAGTGTGCATGTGTCATTCCCAATTTTCCAACTTATCCCTCCCTCCGCCCTTATCCCCTGGTAACCATAAGTTTACTTTCTATATCTGTTACTCTATTTCTGTTTTGTAGATAAGTTCATTTGTAGCTTATTTTTAGATTCCACATATAAGTGATATCATACGATATTTGTCTTTTTGTGTGTGTGTG
This sequence comes from Neophocaena asiaeorientalis asiaeorientalis, assembly GCF_003031525.2. Lineage (NCBI taxonomy): Eukaryota > Metazoa > Chordata > Mammalia > Artiodactyla > Phocoenidae > Neophocaena > Neophocaena asiaeorientalis. The sequence continues at coordinate 97,806 of NW_020175439.1, read as the reverse complement.
TGTGGTACGTGGCCTCTCCCATTGCAGAGCACAGGCTCCGGACGCGCAGGCTTAGTGGCCATGGCTCACGGGCCCAGCCGCTCCGCGGCATGTGGGATCTTCCCGGACCAGGGCACGAACCCGTGTCCCCTGCATCGGCAGGCGGACTCTCAACCACCGCGCCACCAGGGAAGCCCCTGATATTTGTCTTTCTCCATCTGACTTACTTCATTCAGCATGACAATCTCCATGTTGCTGCAAATGGCATTATTTTCATTCTTTTTTATGGCTGAGTAATATTCCATTGTATACATGTACCACATTTTTTTACCCATTCCTCTTTTGATTGACATTTAGGTTGCTTCCATGTCCTGGCTATTGTAAATAGTGCTGCAATAAACATTGGGGTGCATGTATCTTTTGAATTATGGTTTCCTCTAGATATATGCCCATGAGTGGGCTTTCTGGATCACATGATAGCTCTATTTTTAGTTTTTTAAGGAACCTCCATACTCTTCTCCATAGTGGCTTTACCAGTTTGCATTCCCACCAACAGTGTAGGAGGGTTCCCTTTTCTCCACACCCTCTCCAGCGTTGATTGCTTGTAGACTTTTTGATGATGGCCATTCTGACCGGTGTAAGGTGATACCTCATTGTAGTTTTGATTTGCATTTCTCTTATAATTAGTGACGTTGAGCATCTTTTCATGTGCTTTTTAACCATCTGTATGTCTTCTTTGGAGAAATGTCTATTTAGATCTTCTGCCCATTTTTTGATTGGGTTGTTTGTTTTATTGATATTGAGTTGCATGAGCTGTTTGTATATTTTGGAGATTAACCCCTTGTCAGTTGCTTCATTTGCAAATATTTGCTCCAGTTCAGACTTTCTTGTTTTTTGTTGATTGACAGTTTTGAGGAGTAATTGTCAGTCATATTGTAGTATGCCCTTCTACTAGAATTTGTCCAGTGTTTTTCTCATGACTATACTGGGGTTATAGGTTTTGGGGAGGAAGATTACAGAAATGTCATTTTCATCAAAGGTACGTACTATCAACATGATTTATGACTGTTGATGTTGACCTTGATCATCTGGCTGAAATAGTGTTTCTCAGATTTCTGCTTTATGGTGAAGTATCTAAATAATTTATTTGGAATCTATCTGCATGGGAGATTGTTTCTTCTGCCCATTTATTAATTTATTCAATCATTTATTTATATTGGTATGGACTCATGGATATCATACTTTGGATTATAACCCAATACTACTTTATGTATTTTCTTGCTCAGATTATTCCAGTGTTGAACATTGGGAGCTCTTTCAGTTGGCTTCTGTGCCCATTTGATATACATCTACCAGGTGTGTGTGTGTGTGTGTGTGTGTGTGTGTGTGCATGTGTGTGTATGTGCGTGCATGTGTGTGCACGTGTGTGTGTGTGTTAGCACTTCCTTACTTTATGACACTACAAGATGCTCCAGGATCATCTTTAATATTTCCTGTTTCTGTCCTAGAATCAGCCTTTTGACACTCAAGTTTGACAGCCACTGGTTTAGGCCAATCATTTGAAGAAAGAATATATGTTAGGGAGAAAAGCATAAGGACCACTACAGGAATCAGACCATTAGAAATGTAGGCCAAGTAAAGAGTTAAATGTTATTCTAAGTATAATTAAATGCCAGTGGAAGTGGCATTAGGGGAGAGGGGTTCTTTGATCATCTGCTAAACTGAGAGTAGACTGTAAAGAAAAGAAGAGCAAAAGCAGAGAGACAACTTAGGAGGTTATTACACTTAATCTGGAAAAAAACTGACAATGGCTTGAAGTGGTAGCAACGAAGATAGTGAGAGGTGGCTGGACTTAGAATGTGTTTCAGAGGTAGAACCAAAGTATCAGCTGATGGACTGATGAGTGGTATGTGGGGGTGGGGTGGGGGGGATGAAGGGAATGAAGAGAGAAATCAAGGATAAAGGTGAAGGACAGATGAGTCAAGGAATCAAGAGCAAGGGGTGATTGGTGGTGCTGTCAAGTGGGATAGGGAAGCTTGCAGAGTTGCATGTTTCAGGTTTGCAAATTAAGAGTTCTGTGCTGGATGTTAAATTTGAGATACCTATTACACACACAATTCACATCAAATGGACTGCTTGCAATTTTGCAAGTAGATATGCAGGTTTGGACTTGGGGAGAGGTCAGGGTTGGAGACGTAAATTTGGGAATGCTTAGCACCTAGGTAGTATTCAGAGTCATGTAAATACGTGATAATCCTTTTTGGGGAGAATTTGAGTAGACAAATGGGTGAGGGATAACACTCAGAAGTTGGGCAGTGGAGGAAGACCCATGAAAGGAGACTCTGAGGGAGCAACTAACGGAAAAACAAAACAAAACATGGAGCCTGTCCTGGTGTCATGGAAGCCAAGGTAAGAATGTTTTTCAGGAAGGAGTTAGTCGTAACACTGTAGAATGCTGTTGAGAGTGAGGAAGACGAAAGCAGAGAATTGCCCATTGATTTGGCAAGGAGGAGGTAGTTGGCAGTTTTGTTGAGGAGCTGTTTCAGTGGAGTAGTGGGGATGAAAGTTCGTTGGTCTGGTTTCAGAGGGAATAGTGAGGAAGTTGAGAGTGACTATCGACAACTCCAAACTGATTTTATTATACAAGGTGTCAAAAATGGGATAATAGCTTTAAGGTGATGTGGGCTCAAGGAAATTTTCTTTTTAAGATGGGGAATATTTGAATATGCTTGTATGCCAGTGGGAATGAACCAGTTGAGAGGAGTATAGTAATGTAGAAAAGAGAGGAGATAATTGTTATTTAGCAGAGAATCAAGGGACTTTAGTATGGGATGGTTACATTTTGATAGGGAAAGAGAAATAGGAGAAGGTCTGAATAATGTGAGGTCCTAGTGACTAAAGAGAGTAAGTGAAGTATGCCAAAGACAAACTTTAGTTTAAATTAAAATTACATATGGGACTTGGGCCTGCTGCAATTCTGACTCTTAAATCTATATCTGAGTTTTTTTTGTTTGTTTGTTTTTTTGCGGTACGCGGGCCTCTCACAGCTGTGGCCTCTCCCGTTGCGAAGCACAGGCTCTGGACGCGCAGGCTCAGCGGCCATGGCTCACGGGCCCAGCCGCTCCGCGGCATGTGGGATCTTCCCGGACCGGGGCACGAACCCGTGTTCCCTGCATTGGCAGGCAGAGTCTCAACCACTGCACCACCAGGGAAGCCCCTGAGTTTTTATCATTAAGAAAATGCTGATTTAGTTGATATTAATACAGACATCAATTGCTATCCAAGCTCACTTTTTAAATATTGAAGAGTAGTTGATTTACAATATTGTGTTAGTTTCAGGTGTTGATAGACATCTTTCCTGCATGCTCTTAAACCAAGGGGTTATACAGGGATGAGTGTATTGAAAAGATGCAAAGCTGGAGCATGACTAAATGTGTGATTTATACATGTTTAAGAGAAACATTCCCACACGTGAATGCCGTTCCATGACAAAGAGAGGGGAGGGGCTGAGAGACAGGTGTTGAACCTATTGTAGACATTTTAATTTAAAACTCTCTTTGTTTTATGGGCTTTAAAAGATGAATGACTTCCACCCACTTATCAGTCTATGTTTCATTTCTGTGTTCTTTCTAACTGCTGGTCTCTATGTAAGTGCCCTTGATAATTTTGAGGCTGGTCCTTTTAGAGGCATAGTGACATGCTGTAATATCCTCAGAAAAGCAAGATGAATTCCAGTGTGTAGCCATTGTGCAAAGAACCCTTTTCTAAACCACAGAGAGGCCAAAATAGATGACTTATCTTTACTTTGAATATGCTGAAGGATGCCAGATATTTTGTGGAAATATGCATCCTATGTTTTTCGTCTGTAGTCATCTAATTACAATCTGATGTTTTGTGTCCTTTAGCTAATCCAGTAAATCCTCACAGGATGCCTGCATTATCTGATTTTTAAAATATGGCATTTGGATATAAAAATAAACTTTCCTTTCAGACAAGCAAAAAAAAAAAAGAAAAGATGCAAAGAAGTACAAATGAAATTTACTTAAATTGAAAAACATCCTGGCTAATTAATTTACCAAGGGGGATTGAAGGAATTAACTACAACAAGATAGAAGAAGCAGTATAAACAAGAAAAGAAATATATCTGAAAAAATCAAGTGACAACTGTAATTGGCTTCTGAAGGACAAAGAATTAAGATCAATTTGAAAGATCAATTGAAAGAGTAGAAGAAGGTTAATTGGAAATAGTTATTTATAGGTTTGTATCTCTTCCATTCCTTAGTTTGTGAAAGTACAGACTGTGTTATGCTTGTGATGAAAACAAATAAGCACATTCTGGTGATTTTTCAGAACTATACTGACAGTACCACCTTTGAAGAATTGCATTATGACTTTCTAGGACAGTACCGAAAGGTCTGCAATTGACAACTTGGCCTGAGGGAAGGGAAAGAGCAGAACAATTAGCAGAATGCTGGTAGCACATGTGCCATATCCCATCAGTAAAGACATTATTCTCTCTCTCCCTTCCCAGTGCCTCCTTTCCACCCTGTATGCACACCAATATTTGTCTTTCATGACGAGGAGGTAGCTATTGTTCTAGAAAGGAGGTAGAATGGGATGGTTAAGAATCTAGGATTTGGGGTTAGGTAACCTGTGTTTGAATCTCAGCTTATTGCTCATTATTTAGCCTGTTTTTGAGTTTCAGTTTTCTCACCTGTCGAACTAGAAAAGCAACAGTCCTCCTATTCTATGGGGTTGGTGGGAGGTTTACATCCAATAATACACAGAATCACACTTTTTAAAGAAAATATCCCCTCCTACATGGAAGAGAAAGTAAGTAACATTTCATCACCTACAATGTCTAAGGTGTTTTACATGATAAAATTTATTATTCTTAGAACATTTTGAGTTAGTTGGGTTTTTCTCCATTTTATGGATGAAGACACTGAAGTTTATCAAGATTAAAAACTCGCCTAAATCCACTCAACCAATGGGTTAATTAAACCCCAGTTTTGTCTGATTCAAAACCTATGTTCTTTTCCTTACATGGTGCTTCCATTCAGTCAACTAATTTTAGGTTGAGGTCAAAAATAAAACCCATGATTTTAAAGCTAACATAATTTTGATTTGTATTTGTTTTGGGATACTGTTGTATGTCACTGTTATGTCCACTATTTATTTTAACAGAGGTTTTCACTGTTGGCTGCAAATTGGAATAACCTGGGTGGATTGACAATTTTGTCTGGATCCAACCCAGAGATTCTGAATTAATTATTTTGTGGGGTTTAGGCATTGAGATTTTTAAGCTCCCTGGATTATTCTAATGTGTTGTCAAGATTGAGAAACATTGTGCTACAGAAAACTACATTCCCCACAGCCTTTCTGAGCAGCAGTGGTTACGTTTTGGGTCATGTAATCCTGTAATACGTACTCTTTCCCCCACAATTGGATGGTTAAATGCCCATGGCATGCCTTTGTACTAAAAGATAAGACAGGTTAATCAAATGCCATCTTTAAAAAAATTTAACTGGGCAATACCAAGGAAAGAAGGTTGTAAGCTAATAGTTCCCAAACTTCATTGGACATTAGAATCACCTGGAAGCTTCTAAAACTTCCAATGGCCTGTCTTGACTCATACACATCAAGTCAGAATGTCTCGGTTGGGAGCCGGCAGTTTTTAAACATCCCAAGTAATTACAAGATGCATCAAAATTTGGGGGCCACTGCAGTTAGTGGTGGGAGCTTAAGCTTAATGGTCATAGTGTAGAACAGCATTTCTCAAACTTAAGTGCTGATTCTGATTCAGTAGGTCTGGGGTCAGGCCCAAGTTCTGCCTTTCTAACAAGCTCCCAGGTGAAACTGATGATGCTAGTCCACAGACCAAATTCTGAGCAGCAGTAAGAGAGTCTAAGAAATCCTGGGGGGAGGTACAAACCAGAAGGAGGGAATGGAGATTATGAGATTAACAGCAACAAAAGATATAGAATGTGAGATGGATGGACTATAGGAAGAGGAGAATGGAACAAATATTTCTTGAATTAACCTTGGAACAGCACTGCAATAAAGATCCCTGAACTCCTGATTCTGAGATTCCTAGAGGTTGCTTGAATACAGAAGGACTTTTAACTTGGTGTTGTTCCTTAAAATCTAGTTTGGATTTCCCGAGGTTCTTGGCGGGTGTGTTTTTATACTGAACTTTCATTAACTGAAGCAAGCTGCAGCAGACACTATGAATTACTCAGATGGTTTCTTTTTTCTCTTTTGTTCACTTATTGTATTAGTTATCTATTGCTGCAAAACAGATTATCCTCAAAACTTGGTGGCTTAAAACAACAAATATTTATAAACATATTCCTGTGGGTCAGGAATTCAGGAGCAGCGTATTTGGGAGTTCTGGCTCGGGATCTCTCATGAGTTTGAATCAGGATGATGGCAAGGGCTGCAGTCATCTGGTGACTTGGCTGGAGCTGGGGGATCTGCTTCCTAATGGACTGGCTCACATGTCTATGCGCTGGAGGCCTCAGCTCTTTACCATGCGGGATGCTCCTTGGAGTGTCCTCACAACATGGCCATTGGTTTCCTTTGGAGTGAATGATTCAAGAGAGAGACTGATCAAGATGGAAGCTGCAATGTGTTTTATGACCTACAGTTTAAATCATACACTATCACTTCTACTTTATTCTGTTAGTTAGAAGTGAGCCACTAAGTCCAGCCCACAGTCAAAGGAAGGGAAATTAGAGTCCAGCTTTTGAAAAGAGTGTCAGAGAATTTGCAGACATATTTAAATAACCACAGGTGTTTACTTTTTCACATAACCATGTGTTTTAAGGAAAGCTGCTTACTGGTTCTCAAAATGGCTCCCAAAGTGCACGAAAATTGCTTTGGGAACTGACTATGCAAGTACTTGGGCCCTACTCTAGAAGAACTGAATAAGCAGCTCTGGGGCAGGGCAGTACTCTGAATTAGTACATTCTCCAGGTGATTCTAAAGCACACTCAAGTTTGAGAACCATCACTCTCAGCTGGTCTTGATAATTCAATTACCATCGTCAGCTTGTACAATTAGCCATGAGTATATATGTGTTGGGGGGCTGCTGGGAAAGGTTTCGTTTCCATAAAGCAGCAGCTCCTCGGTGTGCTTGGGTGTGTGGTGTTGAATGGCTGCAAGCCATCTTGCTACCGGCCTGAGGAGGAAGGCGTCCGTTAGAGCAGGAGTGGCAAAACTTTGCAGAAGTATACCTGTGACCTGGATATACCTTGACAGAAGTCTGCATTATGAACTGTGACTGGGTGAGCTGATAAATTTCCTTATTAATTATGCCAGTTGCAAGCAACCTTTTCTCTTATCTGATGTTGATATCCTGATTGACAGACCGAGTATTTGTAACTTCAAGTGGTTGGTTCAGTGATTTTTATCAATCCTGTCTGCATATTTGGGTTATAGGAACAGTTTTAAAATATACCACTCTTGGACTCACTTTGAGAGAATCTGAGTGCAGTAGTCCAGCATGGAGCCCTGGCAATGGAATTTTTTCACAGGTGATTTTGAAGTTCAGGCAGCCTTGAGAACCATTGGTAACGACAACTACTAAAGGTCTGCTTGTCCAGGTGTTGAAAAGTTTTTCTTCTAACATTCCTGAACTCTCCCAGCATGAGAATTTCATGAACGAAGGAGTCGATGAGCAGTATCCTTATAAGAAGTTGAATAGTGCTTGCTTGCTTTTTTTCTTACACAGCTGATACTAAAATAATCTCTGCTAGGTTAACATGACCACTTTTCTGAATTTACAAACTAATTCCTTCTAATTAAGTGACTTGTCCTGAACTCTAATACTTCTGGTTTCTCAGTCCCCAGGTGGTTATAGGAGCATGTCTGTGAGGAGTGTTTCTTGTCAGTTCTTGAAGAAATCATTTTTGTTGCTTTTCCTTTGCTTCCCATAAGAAGGCAACTCCAGCAACACTTACTCTAAAATCATTGAAAAATTATTTTCTGCCTAGGTTTTGAATTTTTCCGTTTCTCCACCTATTTCCCACCATCACTTCTCACCTTGTAATTATTTCATTCTGCAATAGTTCACTAAGAGACAGTAACGGAATTTTCACAATAACATTGTTGGAAGCAACCGAGCATTGCTGGTAACTTCAGTGTTCATCACTTGGAGAGTGGAAAAACAAAATATGGTGGATATGCTCCATGTAATACTTTGCTGCAGCTAGAAGTAATGAACTAGATGTACATTTAACTGTAGGGTTAGAATTCAAAAATGTAATGTTGAGTGAAAAGCATAAGTAGGGCTAAGTCTACAGTGTAATGCAATTTTTGGAAGTTAAAAACACATTGACCTCAAGTAACATGAATATATTTAAAGAAATATGTATAGTTTCTGTATGTTTCTGCACACATACACCGTACATTCAAATAATACATATATATAGAGAGATACTGTTAAACATAGTATGTTTCCTGTAAGGGAAGGGAAAGGAGGAAGACTAGTGTTGAAGAGGGGAAATATAAGCAAGAATCTCCTAGGAAATAATAATAAGAATATTGCACAGACAGAGGAATTATCCAAGATTTGTACCTGAGTTCCATCCCCACCCACCTTGTAAATGTCTCTAAAACCTTGAATTATGCTGTGGGATTTGAAAACCCTATTTGACTTTGAGAACTGCAGATTAAATAGGAATAAACAAGACAGTTTAAGCCTAAGGGCTTTGTATAAACAAGTCTCAGGGTGACTCTGTTTATGCAGGTCTTAGGCTGTACAAGGGGCCAGCCCAGGGTGAAGGAGGAGTTAAAATGTAGCCAGTGTTCTACTTGCTGTATGAGAACTTTTTGTACTTCACAGGAAAACATGATATGGACTCGTGGAGCCCCTGTTGGGACTTTTATTTTGGGAGTTTAGCGTAAGCTCCAGGAAAGAGGGATTCTATTTCCTTTCTACAGTGTCCCAGTGCTTAGCTCAATACTGGGTCGCATGGTTAGTCCCTAATAAACGTTTGTGGAAAGAATGAATTTTAAGTGTTTGGCACAGTATTTGGGCAGCTCGAAGTTCCTGGAAATCCCAGTTCCTTTAAGTGGAGTATTATCCTGGTGAATCTGGTTCAAGACTTTGCTCGTGCATATGCATACAAATTAAATATTTTTGGTAGTTTGGAAAAATGCTTTAAGCAAAAACATGTCTGTATGTAGGTAGTATGCTCTAGTGGTCAGGGGTTTGGGCCCTGGACATGGGCAGGGTCAATTTGAAAACCTTAGCCCTGGAACCGCCACCTTAATCAACAGCACCTAGGAACTTGCTAGAACAGTGTTTCTTAGCGTCTTACCCAGGTGTACTGAATCAAGCTCAAAGTGGTGGCCCCCACCATTTGATTTAACAAGATCTCCAGGTGATTCTGATACAGGCTAATATTTGAGAACTCTTGGCTTCAACTATTAATTGTACTGCATTTCATCCCCTCTACTATTAATTGTACTGCATTTCATCCCTTCTACCTTTTCTTTCCTTTGGGACCCATTTGATTGGAGGCCCCAAATAATTGCTGTGTTCTTATTCTTTTTCCATTTGCAGGTAGTGGAGAAACAAAAAGTCTTCTATTTGGCGTATAGTATTAAGGTTGGTTTTGGATTCAGTGGGACCTGATTATATTTGTTGTTCAGTTCACGTCCCAGAGAAGCACATGTATGGTCTGGAGACTAAAAAACCTAACAGAAAAAGGTGAAACGAAAGTACTCACCCTTTCACTGTAATAAATAGTTCTTTCTACTCCCTTATTCTAGTATTGTTCAAGTTGGCTATGTGTAGTGTTTTGAAATATACAAAAGATAAGTTAAATAAGAAGAGAGGGCCAGTAGTTAAGGTCTGAAAATCATGATGGGAAGGAAGAAATGAACCAATTACTTGGAAAATAAGTAAATAGTAAACAATAGTAACTCAATAGTGATATATAGGCAAGAAATAGTTTTGTTACAGGGAGGGTCATGGCACTGAATGGGTAATTGAGTTAAGGAACATTGTTTCATCTTGGTTTGTTTTGACAAACGAAAGCAGTGACTACCATCTAATGGTAATACAACAATTGCTTTTTACTGCCAGAGACCTAGAAGCTTCTCTGAAGTGAAAAATTAATGGTAACATACCAGTAAACAAGAAGTATTATAATTGTATTATCACTGGCCCACAGAAAGCCTCTTATTTTTACTTTTGTATTCTCTTTATTATTCCTTCTACTCCCTCAGGTAACCATTCTGGTGCATTTTATGTATATTCTCTTTTTGGGGTAAAATTTGTACTTTGTATACATTTAAAAATTACACAAAATGTTAAGTATACAAGAGTAGAGAGAAAAATAATAATACTCCAGTAATAATAAACTCATGGCCCAGATTATCTTATGTATAATTTCTCCCCCCTTAACCACTTAGCCTGACCCTACCCAGATTATTGTGAAGCAAATTCCAGACTTCATTTTTTATCTTACGTATTTTAAACTTAGATAAATGATATTTTTATAGTATTTTGTATATTCCTTAACATGGTTTTTTGATGACCTATCTTTGATTGTGGGTACATCTAGTTTACTACTTCTTACTACTTCATGGTATGCTGTGGTTTATCTAGCATATATTGTGTATCCATTTTCCTGTTGGCTTGGCCAAAAAGTTTGTTCAGTTAATGAACACGTTCAGTAAGATTCTTGGTGAAAATGAAAAATGTCTAATTTTTACTTAAAGCTGAATGAACTGTTTGGCCAACCCAACAGCACCAGAGAGAAAGCTGGATTTCCTTCATCTCCATCCTATCACCAGTAGAACTGCAATAAACACCTTTATACATGCCCCCTAAAGGCAGTGTGAGAATTTTTGTGATAAATGCTCAGGTATGGCATTTTAGGTCAAAGAGTATGTAATTACTTGATTAAGTGCGCCCGGATTGGTGCAGACATTCTAGAGCTCAATCTGTATACTCACCAGGGGCACTTGGCATTCTCTAGCAATTTTTTCCCAGTTTATTAGGCATAAAGCGTAAAATGATACTGCATTATTGTTTTAATTTGCATTTTTCTGATTACTAATAGGTGTGACCATCATTTCACATGCTTATTAGATATTTGGGTTCTTCTGTAAACTGTTGATATCCTTTGCCTGTTTTCTTATTGGACTTACAGTGATTTACAAGAATTCATTTTTTTAATAGTTAGACCCTTGTTAACTTTGTACATTGGTAGTATCTTCTTCACATTTGTCGTCTGTTCAGCTCTTTCCATGGTGTCTTTGTGTAGAAATTCTTAATTTTGGTACAAATTCAGCAGTTTGTTTTGCCTCGTGGTTTGTGTTTCTGTTGGCCTAAGAAATTCTTCCTTGCTTTTATCTTGAGGATATCTTCCTGTTTTCTTTTGTTGACTTTAGAGTTTACGTTTCATCTTTAGGTCTTTATTCCATTTGGAGTCTACCCTTTTGAATTAAGTAGGAATCCATTTTAATTTTTCTAAATGCCTGAACCAGTTTCCCTAGCTCTCTTTAAATCATCCTTTCACCATTGATGTGGGGTGCCCCTTTTTTATTACATACTAAGATCGCATATGTAAATGAGTCTATCTCAGTTCATTACACTATCCCATTAGATTATTTCTGTTTTTGTACTAGTTCCATCCTAGTTTTTATTGTTTATTGTATAGCTTCATGTCTGTGCTACAACATCATAACATTTTTTTAGTTTTTCCTTTTCAAGGCTGTTTGTGCCATTCTTTTCATACACATTTTAAAATCAATGAGTTCCTTGAATCCAGTTGGAGTTTGGATTAGGATTACATTTGATTAATCTGGGGGATGAAATCTCATAACGGATCCTCTCACCTGTGATTGTGGAAGTCTCCATCTATTTATATCAGTCATCTTCTATTAGATTTTTCAAATTTTTCTCTATAGAGGACTTAGTTTTTTAAAGCTAAAACCTGGGTACTTTGTTTCTGTTGCTATTAAAAATAACTTATTTTTAAAAAAAATAAAAAATAAACAAACAAAAAAACCCTTATTTTTATGTTTCTTAGATGATCTCGGGTTTAGGGAAAGGTATTGATTGTTTTGGGGGGTAGGCAGATTTTTGAATCCAATCTTAACTGAATATTCTCATTCTAATAGTTTCTCTTATTTCTCATCCTCTTCTTCCTTAATGTATTCTGCAGTGTTTTTGTAGATATTCTTTTCTTTTTTTTTTTTTCAGTACACGAGCCTCTCCCATTGCAGAGCACAGGCTCCAGACGCGCAGGCTCAGCGGCCATGGCCCATGGGCCCAGCCGCTCCACAGCATGTGGGATCCTCCCGGACCCGGGGCACAAACCCATGTCCCCTGCATTGGGAGTTGGACTCTCAACCACTGCACTACCAGGGAAGCCCTTTGTAGATATTCTTAGTCAGACTTGGGAAATTCTTCTTTATTCCTGGATTGCTGATGTTTCCTTTTGAATTCATGAATGGATGTCAAATTTTAGCAGAAACAGTTTTGCCTCTATTCAGAACTTTTTTTTTTTACTGTTAATCAGTTGTTGGCACTTCTGTCTTCCACAGGCTTTCTTTTCAAAACTTACTGTGTTCTGAGTGCTTCAATCTGAGCTTCCGAGTTTAAGTCTTGAACTGCCGTTCTTCTTATTCCAAATATTTTGAGTTAAAAAATGTCACCTATTGTCACTTAGAAAGCTTTTATTTTTATTGTGGTAAAAACTCCTAACATGAAAGCTGCCCTCTTAAATTTTTAAGTGTGTAATACAGTATAAACTACAGGCCTGATACTTTACAGCAGATCACTAGAACTTACCTTGAATAACTACAACTTTGTTAAACAGCTACTTCCCATTTTCCTCACTCCCCAGCCTCTGGAAACCACCATTCTATTCTGTTTCTGTGAGTATGACTATCTTAGATAACTAATAAGTAGAATAATAGCAGTATTTATATTTCTGTGACTGGTTTATTTCACTTAGTGTGATGTCCTTCATTTTTTTTTTTTTTTGATCTACTCACTTGTCAATGGACATTTCAGGGGTTTCTGTGTCTTGGTTATTGTGAATAAAGCTGCAGTGAGTGTGGGACTGCAGCTATCTCTTGGAGATCTTGATTTCAATTCCTTTGGATATATACCCAAAAGTGAGATGGTAGGTCCATTTTTATCTTTTTGAAGAACCGTCGTACTATTTTCCATAGTGGCTGTACCCTTTTGCATTCCCACCAATGGTGTAAATTTTCCAATTTCTCCACATTGTGGCCAGCACTTATCCTTTCTCCCCTATTTTTTTTTGATAATAGCCATGCTAACAGGTGTAAAGTAATATTTCATTGTGGCTTTCTTTTACATTTCACTGAAGTTAAGAATCTTTTCACCATTTGTAAGTTGTCTTTGGATAAAGATCTATTCAACTCCTTTGTCCATTAAAAATAGAAAATCAAGTTGTTTGGGGCTTATTTAATTTTTCTGCTAATGAGTTGTAGGAGTTCCTCATATTTTGGCTGTTAACCGCTTATCAGATACATGGCTTGCAAATATTTTCTTTTGTAGGTGGCCTTTCACTCTGAGGTTTCCTTTGCTGTGGAGAAGCTTTTTAGTTTTGTAGTCCCACTTTTCTAATTTTGCTCTTTCTTTTGTGTGTTTCTGGTGTCATATCAAAGAAATGATTACCTAGACCAATGTCATAAAGCTTTCCCCTTATGTTTTCTTGTGGAAGTTTTATAGATTTAAATATAACACCTGAATCTTTAATCAATTTGAGGTGGTTTTCATATATGGCATAAGACAGAGGTCCAATTGCATTCTTTTGCATGTTAAAATCCAGTTTTCCCAGCACCATTTGTTGAAGAGACTGTCCTTTTCCTCCTTGTGTGTTCTTGACACCTTTGTCAAAGATCACTTTGCTGTAAATGTGTGGGTTTATTGCTGGGATCCCTATTCTGTTCCATTGGTCTATCTGTTTATACTATGCTGTTTTCATTGCTGTAGTTTAGTAATATAGTTTGGTATTAGGAAATGTGATGCCTTCAGCCTTCAGCTTTTTACTTATGCTCTTGTGCTCTCTTATTATTAGCTATTATGTACAATCATGTATATTGGAAAAGGACCAAAGGCCATCTGCATCCCTCCCTGTGAATTCAAAAGAGAGAAGAGGGGAGAGGTGAGTGAGAGGGCAGAGAATCCCAAACATCACAAAACTGCTGTGTGCTATTACCACTCCTCTAGGTCAGACTTTTGCCTTTAAACTCCAGAGATACTGAAATCAGGATATGAGGGGATTGGGATATGTCATAACCATCTTGGGGTTTAGAGAAGTAGTAAGTGATGAATGAATGCTCAAGGATAGCTCTTCTCATTAAGTCCTCAACTTAGGAGGGTTCTATGTTGCTCTGGTTTTATTCTGTCCATGCTGGTCCCAGTGAACTAATGACTTATGATGGAGAGGCTGGCAACTGTTTTTCCAGTGTAATGTGGGGAGAGAAATAAGCAGAATTTAATTCCAAACCATCCTTTCACTGACACCCTCCTCCAAGACACTCATCCTGAAGAGAATGTGATCTTCCAAGTACACAGCCATGGGAGAGAAAAAGAGTAAATGCATGATAGTCCAAGGGTAACAATCTTTTACATGAGGCCAGTAGTGAAAAGATTCATTGTGTCTCTACCCTGAATTTAAAAAGGAAAGTATACTTGTCTTCCTCAGGAAATTGTATTTCTATCAGTAATAGGACTGATGCATAATTTATGGCATTTTTGTTGGCTGGAAAGTCAGGAACAATATATTCAGCAAACTCTGCAGAATTTGACTATAATGTTCTGACTCTAAACAAATTTTTGGGTGACATGAGATTTGGTGGAATTGAGTTGAAGAAAGTAGGTTGTGAGAATTGGCAGGAAAGCTAAATCTTGGGGGACAGGTAGGAGTTAGCCCAGGGAAACTGCTGGCTAGGAGGGAGCACTGTGTGGGAGCATAAGAACAGTGTGTGGCATATCTGTTCAGGAGACCACACGTATTCTAGAAAAAAGATTGTGATTAGGTGAGAAATGATGCCGGGGAATGAATGAAGTTGGAGCCAAATCATGGTGGGTTTTGTGTAACATGCTAAGGATTGGAAATTTATCTTACAGACGATGAAGAATGTTGGTAGTATTGATGAAAAATAAAATATATTGTAATAGACAAGGGGAATTTATTTGGTTAAGTAATATTATATGGGTAATAAACCTAAGTGGTTTGGACTTAAAGATACAATTATTTGTATTGTTTTGTTTTCCATAGGTGGGTGTTTTTTTTTTTGTAGGTAGATATGTTCCAAATATTACATGGAGCATACTTAGATATGATTGTTTATCTGAAATGCATACTTAACTGGGAATTCTGTTTTTATTTGATCTATGAATAGTATGTATTAAGTCAAGAGAATCAGGTGAACATGACGCAGGCAATAAAAGAATATCTTGATCAGGAAGACGAGAGATGCTTGTCTGATAAAGAGATCATTTTTGATATTTTAGACCACAACAGAGTGAGAGGCTTGCTTGGAGATTTGTAATGAATTTGTACAGAAGTACCTATGGAAAGGGGTTTGAATTGTGGCTGAACTTTTGACTCTGAGTAGGTGGGAGCCAGTGGAGAAGTGCTCCCTGCTTCTTTCACCGGGTATATGGCTTGAGATGGGTTCTATGAGGGTCTCACAGGATGGAGCAACCAGCCACTTGGTGGCAGCCATTTCTACAGATCCTTGTTCTGGTTCTCCTTCCTTCTTTTTCACTTTAGTGTGTTTTCTAGGGTTATATATCCAAATAAAGTACTCTTACATAAGGAAAAATGAAACAAGGAAAAATCTCCCCCAAAATAGGGATCAGAGTAAGATGGTAGAAGTAAATCGAAGTAATTAATCACTAGCTTCAATAGAGAGTATAATTAACAAAGAGATTGTTAGGCTAAAACGGATCTCTAGCCTGTCAGGAAAGGTTAAATATGCCAGATGTATACTAAATTAAAAGCTATGGTAGCTACATCTCAGACAAAAAGCATTTTTAAGGGTATAGAAGATGCCTACAAATTTAAACCTAAGAGAACCCAATACCTGTAAATATTTAAAATAAAAGTAGATAAAACTGAGAAGACTGAGAACCATTGTAGTCTAATTGGGATTGTAGCAAAATGGACAGCCTTCATTGCTCTTAAGGCCAGCAAGGAAGGGTGAGACAACCTGGAGTTGCAGATTGAGGGGGTAGTTATCCAGTCAAATGTAGACAAGTGGTCAAATAAAATGAATACTGAAAAAATGGAGTGAAAACAAACAGGTCACTTCAGATCTTTGTAAAAATAGTTGTAGAAAAGAAGTCAGATTTCGGAAGGTTTAAGACTGAATGTGAAGTGGCAGCGTAGCTGTAGGGAACTCTTGCATCTCTTTCATGCCACTGGCTGCCACAGGAATCTTGGTCCCAGGGGTAATGAGCCTTCTTCAGCCATATTGCCTTTTCTATTGCCCTTACTGTGCTCAGATCGGGGTTTCTCTCAGAGGCAGCAGCTCTAAAATTCCCAGCCATAAGCGAGGCACAAGACCACTAAATTCTAATTTCCAAACTTAAAGGAGTATTTAAATTATTCTCTTTCAGTAAATCATTGGACTAAGGGAGAGTGATAGGGTAGGACAGTATCAGTCAGGATTTATCAAGGAAAACAAAGAACCCACACTAGATCATTTAACAGAAATAATTTATTATAACAAATTGGTCACTTAGATGACAAAAGAACTAAAGGAGCAACTAGCGGTTCTCACAGAAACTTGGGGCCATTGTGGGCTGGAAGGGAACAGGGAGGGAAGGTGGTGATGTCTAGAACTGTGGAGAGGGCTGCCATATGGGGAGCTAGGACTGCAGAGGGAAGGGTTGTTCAGTGGTAGCTGGAGCCACGGAACAGGCAAAATCGTTGCTGGAGGCATTGCCTAAATTCAAGGAAGAGGCAGAAATATTCTCACTCCCTTTAGTCTTTTATCAGTGTCTCCAGTTAACTGATGGTTCCTGGAAGGCAGATGGCAAGGGAGCTGAGGCATAAAGAGAATGGGAAATAGGTCTGAGAACAGGCAGGAGTGGAGCATATGCATTCTTTCCTCTCTTGCCTCTGCTCTAGGATAATCCTCTTCCTCCCCAGCTAATCAGGGAATAAGTAAATACTTGCTCTTATTATATAGTAAGCGGTACTTTGAGTTTCTATCTCCCACAGCCTTTCAAATTTGAGAGGTAAGAACATGGTATCTTTTCCTCTGCAGTTGATCCCACACCACTAAGCTGTTGTATTGCCTATCTAGGGAGAAAAAAAGGAGGGCTATCTACTGGATAGTATTGGTCCCAGAGTCTGGACAGGGCTTGAATTTCCAGGTAGGATTTAGATGACATAAGCCACAGATGTAGCATACAAATTTGTACACAATGCTCCAGATGTAGCTTACCTGCTTATGAATATATGACACTTTTTTTTTTGAAATACATTTCTTTATTGTGTTTTTTATCATTATTGAATGGTGAAAACAGATAAAGGTATCATCTTTTTCTACTGAGTTGAAATGCATATATTCCAACTGCACTGTCACCGTTTATCCATTACACCATTGGAAATGCCACTGTAGGCTACTAAGGGGGAAGCCAATATATTTCTACTCTTTATAATTAGAGTACAGACTGAAGGGGAAGGGAACCAAAAATCTCAAAAACTGAAGTTTATATATATAGAGAATATAGAGTATACTTGGAATGAATTGAAAGACAGACTGTAAAAAGTTTATGTTCTGGGGCTTCCCTGGTGGCGCAGTGGTTGAGAGTCCGCCTGCCGATGCAGGGGACACGGGTTCGTGCTCCAGTCCGGGAAGATCCCACATGCCGCGGAGCGGCTGGGCCCATGAGCCATGGCCACTGAGCCTGTGTGTCTGGGGCCTGTGCTCCGCAACGGGAGAGACCACAACAGTGAGAGGCCTGCGTAACGCCAAAAAAAAAAAAAAAAAAAAGTTCTGAAAAAAATGTTTCAAAGAATAAAGCAATTGAATTTAGATATATTTTAAAGGAACCAGGGATTGACTGACTCTTCATCTAATAAAACTTTACATCTTAAAACTTTGTTTTTCAAAATCTCCTTCAGATAACTGGAGAATAACGGACTATTAGTATTCATGTGTTAATATTTTCACTTAGCTAACACTAGCATAGTTTAGAAGATGGATTTATTTATTTTTTCATTTCAACTAAAAGTTTATTCTACATTAGAATCCTATTTTTTTCCACAACTCACACATACACACTGTAATTTATTTTTACAAGAGATAAACTGACACCAAGCATTGTAAATGGATGACCACAACAAAAGCAACAATGATTGCAATTACCAAACATGAAACACACTCATACCATGTCATAATATTGACATTCAGTCCAGTAATCCTCCACTGTAACAGCTCCTTTACTTTGCAGTGAAAATTGATATGTGTATTTTTTGCCTCTGAGTCCTTGCAGGATTTTTTTTTTTAATTCAAACAGAAAGTCACAAAAATTATAATCATCCTCATCGGTTCACTCAGTCCCATGTAATTAATTTTGTTTTCATCTTGATCTTTTGTTAGCACTTTTATGAATTCATCAGTTTTCCATTAGAGTTCTGAAAATGCTTAGTCATTCAGTTCAGCAGTATAGTCAGTTACCAGAAACCTGTACTTGTCAAGAGTCTTCTCCGTGAATTCCTTGAAGATGAAACCCTTTTATAGGAACATTTTTGTGAAAGCATCAGCGTGCAGCCAGAACTGTCTGTAAATGACAAAAGACATAAAATGAGCATGGTTAAAGATTTGGTGAAAGTTCATAATAATGCAATTGACAAGGAAATTTAGTTATTTCTGAGATATACATTTTAAAGTAATAACTAGAATTATGACATAACATTATACCAGAACATATAAAATTTTTAGAAATTTCATGTAATGTCTGAAACATTCATATTAACATATATTTTCATACAAATAACCCAAAGAAAGTTTAGTATTTTTTTGTTTGTTTTTTATACTGTAGGTTCTTATTAGTCATCAATTTTATACACATCAGTGTATACATGTCAATCCCAATCGCCCAATTCAGCACATCACCATCCCCACCCCACTGCAGTTTTCCCCCCTTGGTGTCCATACATTTGTTCTCTACATCTGTGTCTCAACTTGTGCCTTGCAAACTGGTTCACCTGGACCATTTTTCTAGGTTCCTCATACATGCGTTAATATATGATATTTGTTTTCCTGACTTACTTTACCCTGTGTGACAGTCTCTAGATCCATCCACGTCTCAACAAATGACTCAATTTCATTCCTTTTTATGGCTGAGTAATACTCCATTGTATATATGTACCACAACTTCTTTATCCATTCGTCTGTTGATGGGCATTTACGTTGCTTCCATGAGCTGGCTATTGTAAATAGTGCTGCAATGAATATTGGGGTGCATGTGTCTTTTTGAATTATGGTTTTCTCTGGGTATATTCCCAGTAGTGGGATTGCTGGATCATATGGTAACTCTATTTTTAGTTTTTTAAGGAGCCTCCATACTGTTCTCCAAAGTGGCTGTATCAATTCACATTCCCACCAGCAGTGCAAGAGTGTTTCCTTTTCTCCACACCCTCTCCAGCATTTGTTGTTCGTGGATTTTCTGATGATGCCCATTCTAACTGGTGTGAGGTGATACCTCATTGTAGTTTTGATTTGCATTTCTCTAATAATTAGTGATGTTGAGCAGCTTTTCATGTGCTTCTTGGCCATCTGTATGTCTTCTTTGGAGAAATGTCTATTTAGGTCTTCTGCCCATTTTTGGATTGGGTTGTTTGTTTCTTTAATATTGAGCTGCATGAGCTGTTTATATATTTTGGAGATGAATCCTTTGTTGACTCATTTGCAAATATTTTCTCCCATTCTGAGGGTTGTCTTTTGGTCTTGTTTACGGTTTCCTTTGCTGTGCAAAAGCTTTGAAGTTTCATTAGGTCCCATTTGTTTATTTTTGTTTTTATTTCCATTACTCTAGGAGGTGGATCGAAAAAGACCTTGCTGTGATTGATGTCATAGTGTTCTTCCTATGTTTTCCTCTAAGAGTTTTATAGTGTCCAGTCTTACACTTAGGTCTGAGATCCATTTTGTGTTTATTTTTGTGTATGGTGTTAGGGAGTGTTCTAATCTCATTCTTTTACATGTAGCTGTCCAGAATACATGATACATTTATTAAAGGTATCCATCAAGATGATATAGCTTGATCAGAAAATTTTACCTTTGTTAAATTAGCCTGAGTTTGTTTTAGCTTTTTTAGGCATTTCAATACGTAGAATTATTTGGAGGTTTTTTTGGTATCAACTACTATCAATTTTTTTTTTTTTGTGGTACGTGGGCCTCTCACTGTTGTGGCCTCTCCCGTTGAGGAGCATAGGCCCCGGACACGCAGGCTCAGCGGCCATGGCTCATGGGCCCAGCCGCTCTGCGGCACGTGGGATCCTCCCGAACCAGGGCACGAACCCGTGTCCCATGCATCGGCAGGCGGACTCCCAACCACTGCGCCACCAGGGAAGCCCCAGGGAAGCCCCTCAAGCTTAGTTTTACAAAGCATTCTTGGATATTTTATTCTCTAGGTCATAAAAGCAAAGCTCTTATGTCTATTCTCTGGGAGATGATGAGATTTTGACTGTTTCATGTAACAAATTAACTATTCCTCCTAGCTTATCTACAAAATTGACAGACTTTTAAAATCTTTTTCTAGGATGTTGATAAAATACTGATACTATTGGTTCTCTTAACATGTATTCACTAATTGGCCCCTTTTGGGCATAGTTATTTGATTAGAAACCCGCCTAGCCATATGCTCTGCCAATCCATGTTTTTCCACCTTACCCAGAGATGATATCTGTGATATCAATCAGTAAATAAATAATGATCAAAAATGCTGCAAACTTGCAAACCTATTTCTTAGGTAAAGCCATTAATTTAACAGAGCTTGTTCTTAATGAGTTCATACTGCTTTATAGTGATGACTGCTTCCTGTAAGTGCTCACAAATCATTTGATAGCCTATTAATAGAACTTAATGGGAGAATCAAGCAAACATACTGGTCTAATGCTCTAAGGAAACATACTAGGCATTTTTTCTTTAGAACTATTTCCATTCTGTATGACTTCACAGAGAATAAAATTAGTGCTTCTGGGAGCCCATAGACAAGGTGTTGTAGTGTTATGAATTAATAACATGAATTTTCTTGGGGTGGGAACAAATGAGATGTTCTTCCCATGTAGGGTTCCTTTATTTTGTAAATTTGGAAAAACGTAACAAATGGGGGAATCAAAACAATAGGAGAACGGAGCTCACTTTCTCCCATGAACACAACAAAACTATGATTATATATAGAACAGCTCTTCTACAATTAAGGACATAAGGGGGAAAAGCACACTAAGATGGGTAGGAGAGGAAGAGAACTGTCTATTCAGGACCTACGTCTCTGGTGGGTAACCCAATAGAGGAAGAGGATATCACAAACTTGGAGGTTCTCTCTAAGGAGCGAGGGATTTGAGCTCCACATTGAACACCACGGCCCTAGGGACCAGCACTGGGAAGATGAATCCCCTTAACTGGTTTTGTAAACAGGCAGGGCTTACCATCAGGAGAGCTGGAAGAGTATAGGAAACTGAGACTCTGCTCTTAAAGGCTGAGCGCACAAACTTGCTCGGCATATCAGTGCAGGGGCAGCAGGCTGAAAAGCACCTGGTGCTCTAGCCAGCCTGCCAAAGCCACTCCAGCACCTACCTTCTCAGTCTGTGCCTGTATCTGGCTCCAGCCCGTCACCAAGGCGGTGGCCCCTGGTGCACCCTGGGAGAAGCCTCAGCCTACGCTGGGCTCTGGCTCTAGCACACCCCCCAAAAACCCCTGGCCTGTGCTGAGCTATGGCTCCAGCCCCCTACACCCTGCCAAGGTGGCAGCCCCCAGTGTGTGCTGGACTTTGGTTCTACCAAGGTGGTGGCCCCACTGCACCCTCAATAAAGCCCCAGCTCATGTTCACTTAGTTCTAGCCCTCCTATCAAAGCCACTGGGCACTTGCAGTCTGCATAGGAACCAAGGACACACCTTCAAGACAGAGATGTAACTGTTTCTAATTCTAATTCGTAGAGACATGAAGTCAAACAACGAGAAGACAAATATATCCACCACCACCCTGAAAAAAGAACAAAACCCCAGGAAAAAACCCTAATGAAATGGCGATAAGTAATTAACCTGATAAAGGGTTCAAAGCAACAGTCGTAAAAGTGCTCACCATACTTGGGAGAATAGAGGAACACAGGGCTAACTTCAAAGGATTAGAAAACATAAAAATAACAAATCAGACCTTAAGAATAAAATAACTGAAATGAAAAATACACTAGAGGGAATCAGTTGCAGATTATGTGATACAGAAGAACACATAAGCTATCTGGAAGACAGAATAGTGGATATCACCCAGTCAGAACAGCAAACAGAAAAAATTTTTGTTTAAAGGGCCTCTGGGACAAGATAAAATATACTAACATTCCCATTATAGGTGTCCCAGAGGAGAGGAGAAAGAGAAAGAAGTAGAGAACTTACCTGAAGAAATAATAGCTGAAAACTTCCCTAACCTACGGGATAAAGAGGCATTCAAGTCCAGGAAGCAGAGTTCCAAATAAGATGAACCTAAAGGGGTCCACACTGAGACACATATTACAAGACAAGCAAAAGCTAAGAGTTCACCACTAAACTGGCTCTAGAAGTATTAAAAGTCTTCTATAAGCGGAAAAGGAAAGGTCACAAATTCAAATATGAAAACTATGGAAAAAAATCTCACTGGTAAAGGTAAACATACAGTAAAGGTAGTAGATCAACCACTTATAAAGCCAGTAGGGAGGTTAAAAGACAAAAGTCGTAAAATCATCTGTATTAACAATAAGTAGTTGAGGGATACACAAAAAGTATAAAATATGTCAAAAATACTACACGTGGGGGGGTGTAAAATGCATTTGAACTTAAGAGGTAATCAGCTTAATAATATATACACACATATGTTGTTCTATACGAACCTCATGGTAACCACAAACTAAAAACCCACCATAAATGCACACACACACACACACAAAGAGGAATCCAGACATTAACACCTAAAGGTAGTTATTAAATCGCAAGAGAGCAGAAGGAACAAAATGAACTACAAAATCACCCAGAGAACAGTGAACAAAATGACAATAACTATATGGCTATCAATAATTACTCTTTACGTGTAAATGGGCTGAAGCCTCCAATCAAAAGACAAAGTAGGGCTTCCCTGGTGGCACAGTGGTTGAGAGTCCGCCTGCCGATGCAGGGGACACGGGTTCGTGCCCCAGTCCGGAAAGATCCCACATGCCGCGGAACGGCTGGGCCCGGGAGCCATGGCCGCTGAGCCTGCGTGTCCACAGCTTGTGCTCCGCAAAGGGAGAGGCCACAACAGTGAGAGGCCCGCGTACCAAAAAAAAAAAAAAAAAAAAAAAAA
>NW_020175439.1:0-74120 GCF_003031525.2 Neophocaena asiaeorientalis asiaeorientalis | reverse complement strand
ACAAAAAAAAAAAAAAAAAAAAAAAGACAAAGTAGCTGAACAGTTTAAAAACAAAACCAAGACCCATCAATATGCTGCCTACAGGAGGCTCACTTCAGATCCAAAGACACACACACACACACACACTGAAAATGAGGGGATGAAAAAAGGTATTGCATGCAAATAAAAACAAAAATCTCCAGTAGTAATACTTACATCAGACAAAATAGATTCTAAAACAAAGCCTGTAAACAAGAGGCAAAGAGGACATTACACAATGATAAAGGGATAGAGATCTCATTCAATAGTAACAGAAATCTGAAAAACCGTGGCTTAAATTTGGACTTGTATATACTTGGTAAAATCTCAAGAGATGGGCAGTCCAGAGCTGGCAGGGCATCCCATGATTCTGTCAGACAGAAGTTCCGTCTCTTGTTCATTTCGTAATGGCAGGATGGCAGTTCCACCTTCAGCCTTGTGTGCACATCCCAGGCAGGAAGAAACATATGTGCCTACTTTTTCAGCATATGGTGGGAATAAGCATAAATAGTCTAAAGCTTGCAACAGAATTGTACAGAATATCGTATTTGGTTTACAAAACGGAGAAAATGGAGGCCCGATTTCCCAAGGTATACAAGTAGTGAAGCAGAAAGTCTGGGGTTCATTCATACGTTTCTAACTCCCAGATTCAGGATCTCTCTCATATATTTTTTGCCATTTTAGTAGCAATGGTTTAAATTGCTTCTTGACTTCAAAGGAAAAATTCACCCAAGAACTAAATATCATGATCTCATGTGGCTCTTCCCTCCCCCACTTCTCATTCATAACTAGAATTGTCTTTTCCTGAGAGCGACCCTTAGCAAAGTGTGCTCTGTGAGCCACCTCCATTAGGTTTGCATGGTGGCGGCGGCAGTGGTGATGGTGAGGTTTGTTAAGCACACGTTACTAGAACCGATCACAGATCGAGTGAATCAGACTCTGGGGGCTAGGTCCCCTGAAAATGCATTTTTTTAAAAAATTAATTTATTTATGGCTGTGTTAGGTCTTCGTTTCTGTGCGAGGGCTTTCTCTAGTTGTGGCAAGCGGGGGCCACTCTTCCTTGCGGTGCAAGGGCCTCTCACTATCGTGGCCTCTCTTGTTCCGGAGCACAGGCTCCAGACACGCAGGCTCAGTAGTTGTGGCTCATGGGCCCAGCTGCTCTGTGGCATGTGGGATCCTCCCACCAGGGCTCGAACCCGTGTCCCCTGCATTGGCAGGCAGATTCTTAACCACTGCGCCACCGGGGAAGCCCCAGAAAATGCATTTTTAATAATCTGGACAAGTGAATATCATAACCATTAAACTTTCAAACACTGTACTGGAGGATAATTTTATTTTTTTTAATAAGAATTTTTTAAAACATCTTTATTGGGGTATAATTGCATTACAATAGTGTGTTAGTTTCTGCTGTATAACAAAGTGAATCAGTTATACATACACATATGTTCCCATATCTCCTCCCTCTTGCGTCTCCCTCCCACCCTCCCTATCCCACCCCTCTAGGTGGTCACAAAGCACCGAGCTGATCTCCCTGTGCTATGTGGCTGCTTCCCACTAGCTATCGGTTTTACCTGGGTAGGGCAAAAGAAAAAAGAAAAAACAGAGACAAAAGAATAGGGACAGGACCTGCAGCAGTGGGAGGGATCTGTGAAGGAGGAAAGGTTTTCACACACTAGGAAGCCCCTTCGTGGGCGGAGACTGCGGGTGGCGGAGCGGGGAGCTTCGGAGGATAATTTGCTGCTGAGAACAAATTTGTTCTCTGAGCTGTAGCTGCTTCTATGTTTTATAGGACTTTGGGGTTAAATTAAACAAGAGCGTCATCCTGTCTTGCAGCAAAGGGATTCTTACCTCTGCTCTGGGAAGTGGTCCCACACCTCCTGGAAGGCATGAAGAAATGATTTCTGCCAGCATGTGTAGTTGATGAGACTGGTGTGTGTGTGTGTGTTTTGGGTAATAAAGCATACTGGTTAAAATTTTAGACTCTGAAGCCAGAATAACTAGGTTCAAATTCTGACTCTACCACTGAACTAGTTATAAAATCATGGGCAAATCACTGACTTCTCTGTGTCTCACTTTCTTCTGTAAAGTGGGAATAATATCTACCTTATGACTGGTGTAAGGATAGGAGAGTCAAAGCATGGAAAACACTTAGAGCAGTGTCTGGTTTTCAGTAAGTTCTCAATAAGCATTGGCTATTAATAACGCTTTTGTGATGTCCTTGGTGAGAGTCTCAATACCTGTGATGTCCTTGGTGAGAGTTTTTGTAAGGCCTCTTATCACCCTTGTACCTGATAATCTATTTCTTCTAGAAAGGGTATGTGTATATGTGTGGGGAAGAGATAGGATGGATCTGCATGATTATTTTTGTTACTGGCCAACAGCTTATGGCTTAGAGCCTATTAATGCGAAGAACAGAGCTTGCAGTGGTTCTCAGGCAGACTGTCATCGTAGCAGAGTTTAGTTGAGATTAGTTGGCTAACTCTTTAGCCGTTTCCTCGGAGCAAGCAGGACGGTGGGGAGGTGGGTCACAACTTCTCTGAACCTCAACTCTTTTTTTTTTTGCGGTGCGCGGGCCTCTCACTGTTGCGGCCTCTCCCGTTGCGGAGCACAGGCTCCGGACGCGCAGGCTCAGAGGCCATGGCTCACGGGTCCAGCCGCTCCGCGGCATGTGGGATCTTCCCGGACCGGGGCACGAACCCGTGTCCCCTAGCATCGGCAGGCGGACTCTCAGCCACTGCGCCACCAGGGAAGACCTGAACCTCAGCTCTTAATTGAGGAATACTTGATAGCATCCGTCTTACCTCAGAGGAAAGCTGAGACTAATTAAGGTATTTCTGTGGCTCAGCATTTTAAGCTCTTAAGAGAATGAACTGTGTTAAAGCATTATCATCACAGCCTATAGTTTATGTAACTATGATCCTAGAAGTGCTTACTTTTTCCAGTTTGGAATGTGTACGGCAATCCCAAATGCACTAAAGTGAGTTAATGATCAGATGGTAGGTCACTTTTATGCATGGGTAGAAAGAAAAATGAAGTCTCCATTTTGGGTCCATGGATTTGATTCAGCAGAAGACAGAATCGGAGACCTTAGTTCACATGTCTATTGAGATATGTTGTAAGAGAGACTTTGCTGTCTCCTTTAGGATGCTGAGGACAAGTGAACATACAATAGATCTGTCTTGGTTATGAAGAAACAGTGACAGGTGAACGTGCTAATTTGTGAGGTAGAAACACTTTTTCAGATGTCATCTCCCCTACCACCACTATTCTGTGCCTTAATTCCACCACACCTTTATCTATCATGTAGCAGCTTTATCTACCATGAACATTCCTGCTTGGAATTCCTCTTGATAATTGGTTATAGAAAGCTCTGTGCTACTGTGAGGGTTGCTACAGGAAGAATCATATGGCGATCACTTCTACGGTGTCCTCAGACATGGCTTTCTTTTATTTTCTCTCATACCCTGTGTACTCCTAGTCTTGGAGGTGGGGTGGGTATTCTTGTTCATTAATGCTGCTCTCCAACCACGGTTTATTTCTCCCCCATCCCTTCTCGGGGCTTTTGAAGCATCTTAGTGCCTACTGCTTCTTGTAGTAGTAATTGATGATTCTTTCCCTTTCGCTTTGATTTTAGCGCCTGACTTACTGTATTTAGTTTACCACCACTTCTGTTACCATGTTTTAGAATTTCAGTATCCATAGGGGTGATCCATCCAATGTCCTGACCTCTCAGTTCTTTAAACTCCTCACCTCTAATGCTTCTGTCTTCTAGCCTACCTCTACCCCTCCTCTCATGTCATACCAGTTTAAAGCATCCGACTCTGACCATCACCTCCTTTCTTTCCAATTTATCCTCTAGGATGACCCCTCCAATAATTTACTATACAGAATGTACTACAGTTGACCTTACCACTTTTTAACTGTTCATCAACTCCCTCAAAGGGCCTTCCTTCCTTTTCCAGTTTAGATACCATCTTCCATTATTACTACCATTCTTTTGCATCTGTACTCAACTCTCTTGAGACCCTCTTTATTTCTGCTTGGTTTCACACTTGCACCCAAACACCTGAGAGAGGCTGGAAGAACAACCCACAACCATGCTGACTTCTCTCACATTAAATTCATATATGTATCAAGTAAATATGCAATGGGCTTTCGTGCTGCCGTACAATATCCTATTGCATTTTCGTTGTGAATTCATTGTTCTGCTCCTGTCCTCAAAGATGATCTCATAGCTCTGCTTTCTCAGTCTCTAACATTCCTTCCCCCTCCGTGCTCTCAGTTAATGACCTTCTTACACGTGATAATAGGAATAGCGTTAAGAGTGCACCACATCTTCCAAGCACAGAACCTACTGACATGTATGCATCTGTGCCCTTATACTCTGCTTCTATCCAGTGTTGATATCTAAGGCCAGCTCCTCAACTTATGCACTGGATCCCATTCTCTCTTAGCTGCTTAAGGACTTCACTCATTCATGTGTTCATTCTTTTTTGTATCACGTCTCCTTTCTAGTGCAACATTCCCAGCAGCATACATGCATATGATATTTCCCATCTTAATCTTTTCCATTTGATCTACGCACACTATTCCAGTAACCACCCGATTTCCCTGCTCCTTTTACAACAAACATTCAAAAATGTTGTATAAAGAAGATATTTTACCTCCTATCCTCTTTTGAATACGTCCACAGGATCTTCACTTCACTGAAACTGTTCTTTCTAATGTTACTGTCTCTTCAACCCAAATGGTCAATTCTCACTTCTAATCTTTATTATTTCACACTGCTGATTACCCCTCCCCCCACCCCAAATGATTTTTCTTCTATTGGTTTCCGGTATCCTATCCTATCCTTTGGAATTCTACCCTCCACAGTGGCTACTTCTTAGCCTACTTTGCTGAATACTAACTTTCCCAGCCTCTAAATGGTGGAGTGTCCTCAGACCTTTACTCTTCTCTATATATGCATTCTGGGTGATCTCATATAGTCTTATAGCATCAAATATCATCCGTAAGCTGACCTCAAAATTTATATCCTAGCCTCAACCTTCCTCCTGAACTCCAGATTTAACTACATATATCACTACCAGACAGAGCCATGTGATGGCTAATGGGCATCTCACCATGGCTAAAACTGATTCCCACTACCCATAAGTCATTCCTCCTCACGTCTTCCTGCCTGCATGAATGAAAACTACACTTTCCCTATTGCTTAGGTGTAAAATACCAAAACCAAACAAAAAACCCAACCTTTAAAATTATTCCCTTGCTTCTCATTCTCTTATACCACTTCCAATTCACCAGCAAGTCCTGTGGCTTCACATTCAAAATATGTCAAATCCAAACGTTTCTACCACTTCTCCAGATACCACCCTAGTAACAAGTCACGTGCATCTCTGTGTGGATAATGGTGAAGACTTACTTCACTGATCTTGTTGACTCCACCTTTGCTCCTATGATGTATTCTCCCCATGGCAGAAGAATGAACTTTTAAAACTTAATATTTGAAATATTACAGATCCACCAGAAGTTGCAAAGTTAGTACAAAGAGGTTTCATGTACATTTCACTCAGTTTCCCCTTATATGTTATGGAATTATGGTAAAATATCAAGAACAGGCATTAGACATTGTTACAATGTACGTATGTAGATTTGTGTCACTTTATCACATGAGTGATAACCACCACTACAATCAAGATACAGAACTATTTCATCATCAGAGATTTCCCTCTTGCTACCATTTTATAGTCTCTCACTCTCACTCAGCATCTCTAAGCCTGGCAACCACTCATCTGTTTTCCATCTCTATAGTTCGGTCATTTTAAGAATGATGAGCACGTAAATGGAATCACAGGGTATGTGATCATTTGATACTGGCTTTTTTATTTAGCACAATGTTCTGAAGATCCATGCAGTGTCACTGAGTCAATATTAAATCATCTTTATTGCTGAACAGTGTTTCATAGTCTGGATGTAGCCCAGTTTGTTTAACCGTTAATGTATTGAGGGACTCACCCACTAGTTCAGGAATATTAATGTACGGATTTCATTATGAACATTCTTGTACAGATTTGTGTGTGGACATAAGTTTTTATTTCTCTGAGATAACTGCTCAAGACTGAGAATGCTGGATCATGTGGTGTGAGTTTTTTAAGAAACTGCCAACCTGTTTCTCAGAGTGGCTTGTAGTTTCATACACTCACCAGCCATGCAAGACCAGTCCAGTTTCTCAACATCCTTACCACGATCTGGTATTGTCACTTAAAAAAATTCAGCTATTCTGATAGGTATATGATATTTCATCATGGTCTCAATTCCATTTCCCTACTAACTGGTGATGCTGAACATCTTGTGCTTATTTGCCATCTCTATATCCTCTTCAATGAAATGTTTCTTTTTATTTTTTCCCAGTTTTACTAGTACATAATTTAAATATGACATATAAATTTAAGGTGTACAATGTGTTGATTTGATACATTTATATATTACAAAATGATTCCCACCATAGCATTACCTACCACCTCCATCTTTTCACACAATTACCATCTCTATTCTTTGTGGTGAGAACATTTAAGAATCACTGTTTTAGCAACTTTCAAGTATATGATACGGTATTAGGTCTAATTGCCATGCTCCACGTTAGATTTTCCAGACCTTATTAATCGTGTACATGAAAATTTATATTCTTTGACCAATGTTTCCCCACTTCCCCTACTCCCAAGCCTCTGGTAACCACCACTCTACTGTTTTTCTGAGTTCATCTTTTTAAAGTTCCATATAAGTGAAATCATAAAATGTTTTTTTCTGTCTGATTTGTTTCACTTAGCATAGTGCCCTTCAGGTTCACTGATGTCACAAATGGCAGGATTTCTTCTTTCTCATGGCTGAATAATATTCCTGTGTGTGTGTGTGTGTGTGTTCACATCTTCCTTCTCCATTCATCTGTTGATGGACTTGTAGATTATTTCTATATCTTGGCTATTGTGACTAATGCTGCAATAAATGTGGGAATGCAGGTATCTCTACAAGATCCTGACTTCATTTCCTTTGGATATATACTCAGAAGTGAGATTGCTGGATCATATCGTAGTTCTGTTTTGAGTTTATTGAGGAACTTCCATACTGTTTTCCATAGTGGCTGTACCAACTTACATTCCCATCAACAGTGCATAAGGGGTTCCTTTTCTTCACATCCTCACGAGTATTTGTTAATTCTTTTTCATGCTAGCCGTTCTAACAGGTAGGAGGTAATATCTCATTATGGTTTTGATTTGAATTTCTCTGATTAGTGATGTTGATCACGTTTTCATGTACCTGTTGGCCATCTGCATGGCTTCTTTGGAAAAAGGTTTATTCAGTTCTTCCTATTTAAAAAGATTTTTTTTTTACTATTGGGTTTTATGAGTTCATTACATATTTTGAATATTAACTCCTTACCAGATAGGATTAGCAAATATTTTCTCCCATTCCACAGGTTGCTTCTTCATATTGTTGATTGTTTCTTCTCCTGAGCAGAAGTTTAATGTAGTTCCACATATTTTTTATTTTGTTGCTTGTGCTTTTGATATCACATCCAGGAAATTTCTGTGGAGACCAATGTTAAGGAGATTTATCCCTATATTTCCTTCTAGGAGTTTTACAGTTTCAGATCTTATATTTAAGTCTTTAATTTGTCTCAAGATAATTTTTGTGTATAGTGTAAGATAAGGGTCCAGTTTCATTCTTTTGCATATGGCTGTCCAGTTTTTTCAACAACATTTATTGAAGAGTCTGTTCTTTCCTCATTGTATATTCTTGTATCATTTATCATAAATTAATTGGCCATATATGAATGGATTTATTTCTGGGCTCTCTGTTCTAGTCATCTATATATTTATTTTTATGCCAAGTACCACACTATTTTGATTACTACAGCTTTGCAGTATAGTTGGAAATCAAGAAGTGTGATGCCTCTGGCTTTGCTCTTCTTGCTCAGGACTGTTTTGGCTATTTGGAGTCTTTTGTGGCTTCATACAAATTTTGGGATTGTTTGTTCTATTTCTGTGAAAAATGCCATTGGAATTTTGACAGGGATTGCATGGAATTTGTAGACTGCTTTAAGTAATAAGGACATTTTAACATTATTCTGCCAATCTATGAACATGGAATATCTTTCCATTCATTTGTGCTTTCGATTTCTTCCATCAAAGTACAATAGTTTTCAGCATAGAGATCTTGCACCTCCTTGGTTAAATTTATTACTAAGTATTTTACTGCTTTGGTGCCATTGTAAGTGGAATTATTTTCTTTATTTTTCAGATGTTTTGTTATTGGTGTACAGAAATACAACTGTTTTCTGAATGTTGATATTGTATCCTATAACATTACTGAATATGTTGATTGCCTCTAGTAATTTTTTTGGGATATTTAGGATTTTCTGTACGTTAGATCATATTTGCAAACAGACAATTTTAATTCTTTTCTAGTTGGATGCCTCTTTTTTTTGTCTGTTTGCTCTAAGACTTCCTGTTCTTTTAGAATGATTTTTAAAAATATAAATATGATAATATTACTCCCTTTCTTCCTGCCTTGAGCATTCTTCCTCTATAGTTATTTCATTTACATCCTCACTTCACTTATGTCTATGTACAAATGTTGCTTGCAGAGAGAAGCCTTCTGTGACAATTTTACCTAAATAGCCCTCCCTTTCCCCGCTGTCCTGTTATTGTAACTTATATATATATATATATATATTTAACACTTATACTACCTAACAGTTTTGATTCATTTTGTTTCTAATTTTGTAATGAAGGTACATTAGGGCAGGTGCTTTGTCTATTTGTTTAATGATTTATACTCAACATCTAGAAGAGTTATTGGTATGTACTAGGATATTATCAATTATTTACAGACTGAATGAATGAATTGCTGTGAAACATTGTCAATGTTGAATACTGGCCAATATTTTCCCCATAAAATTTTACATCTCATGTGATAAAAATCCTTTCAGAAGCTTATTTAGAAAGAGATGTTTGTTTTTTCCTTGAAAATCACGTATTAGTCATGGCCCCAGCAATAATAGATGATAATTTGAGGTGAGTTTAACACATGGACTATTTAAAAGTTATGGGCAGGGTTGAAACCAAAAGGGATGGTGCCAAACATCAAGTGAGTGACATCTGGAAGTTACTGTCCTTGGCTGAAGGTGTGAGGGAGGGAATGTTACCAGAGCCTGGAAGGAGATTTATGTGAAGAGCTGCCTCTACAGGAACTGGGATGTTGGATGGAGGTGTGTCCTCAGCCTGAAATGACCTTGTGTGGGAGGGATCCAGGGAAATAAATACTCTGACCTCACTCCCCTTCATTTCTCTGACGTCTAGCTGGGCTCTCCAAGACCAGAACCCTGAGGGAAGGGAACCAGTTGAATAAGTCCACACAGGCCAGCCTCTTTAAGCATGGAGCAAAATGTAAAAGAATGGAGAGTAGATTTGGAGGGGAAATGGAAGATAAACAGCATAACTAGGTTGCTTCTATCTTGCATCCCATTATTTTGCTGGACACATCGACTACAAGAGTGTCACATTTATAACAGTGTGACACATCTTAATGTTGTGAGCAATCTCTTGCTTGATTAACAAGAAGTCTAGTCTTTTCTTCCAGAAGTCATGCATGTGCACAGAATAGTTTCTCTATTCTGATCAGAGACGCTGCCTTCTTCCTTTTACTTCCTGACTATGTTGTGGTACTGGGCTGACCAGGTTCTTTGCTTCTGTGGCTTTTAAAACTGTCTAGATATTAACCCTCAGGTCTGAACAGAAGGGAGCTTCTACTACACTACAGGGCCAGACGTTTCTGAAAGGTTACCCAGAGCTGCTGGGCTCTTTTTCCATTGTTCTCTTCCTGTAGTTGAGAGTTAGTAAGGTTTAGTTGAGAGTTGGTGGAGGAGAGGCTGATTGAGGAATGGTCACACAGCCTCACACTAGACCTGGAACTATTATTTCCTTGGATGTGAAGGTCTTGTTTCCCTGTCTGATCCATTTTCTAGACTTGTGGTTTCATGTTGGTTTTCATTCAGAGGTCCACTTGCCTTTCCTTTCTGTTCAGGGCCTTCTCCAAAGACCAATAGACAGATGGATTCATCTACCTGTTGGACTTCAGTGTAGACTGAGGTCCAGAGATAAGTATCTCTAAATGGGCTGAGATCAAATCTTCTCCCACAGGAGAATGAGGGAATGGGCTAAGTTGGGAGCATACCACACACTGTTTGTGTTTTAACTCTTTTAAACTTGGAAATTTTTTTTCTTAAGAGCACATGCAGATCTCTTTTTTCTTTACTATCTGAAAATATTCCATTTGATAAAGATATATTCCAGTATGGATATTTCATTGTTTATTATATTTAATAGTTTAATTCTAGTTTTTAATTAATATACTATGAAAGTCATTTTATACATATCTGTACATATATGTGAGTACACTCATAAGAAAAAAAATTACAGTAAATGTTATTGCTGAGTCAGTGTTTTGTGCATTTACAATTTTGATAGATATAGTTCAATTAAATAGTTCTGTTGCCTAAGAAATGTAAGGCTGTTCCAATTCTTATGCCTTTCCTCCTTTCAAAGGCATTTGGTATATCCTTTTCTGGAGGCCATCTAGTGTTCTAGAATGTATCAGTAAAGTGGCTTGTTTACGGTTGGCTTTCCAAAGTCATTCCACTTTATCAGTTCAGCTAATTAAGAACTATTTAATGCCCACATTTTATTTCTAAAACTTTGGTTGACAGTTCTGACAGTTCTCATCTATTTCTTTTCTCCTACTCTTTATCCATGTACATAGTGTATTTTTATTACTTTTTTGTCATTTTAATAGGGATTTAGAGTGACAAAGTAGTGTTCAATGCATTATGTTGAACCAGACACACAGTCTTATGTTTACTCCTAGGTACTTTATCTTTCTCTTTCTTTCTTCTTTTGGTCATTATTTATTTTATTGAAGTATAGTTCATTTATAATGTTTCAGTTGTACAGCAAAGTGATTGAGTTATATCTATTTTTCAGATTCTTTTCCCTTTTAGCTTATTACAAAATATTGAGTATAGTTTCCTGTGTTATACATGAGGTCCCTGTTGGTTATCTATTTTATATATACTTACTTTATCTTTTTCTTGTAAAAGTCACTTCAGTTATGTTCAAGCTGGTTGTTTTTATATAGAATATTTTATTTTTGTAACTGCTTTTTAGATAATAAATTCTGATTAGTCTTAAGATTTTCCAATTCAACATCATTTGATAATAGAAATTTTACTTTAAAAAGGCCTTCCAAGTTATCATGAAGGACAACAGAGTTTGGGCACCACCAACTTATACATCTTTCTGGTTATGTTTGAAAAACTACCTGTCTTATTTTCACTGTGGTTATTCTAATATAAACACATTAAGAACAGAGGCCACGTTTTAAATTATTTTGTATTCCCAGTACGTGCCTGGCATAACTTTATCCATCCATCCCTTTATCCATATGACACATAACACCTCTGTAAGTAAACAAACAGATTTTCATGTATGAAAGGACCCTTTCAGTAATACTTACAAAATAAACCTGATTAAGCTAAATAGCCCAGGGATACTTATATTCAAATAGGACACTACAGAATAGACCCAAAGGAAGGAATCTTGAATCATGGGCATTCTGGCATTGTGACTGGTGTGCAGGGCCCTGTAGTGGCCCTCAAGTCACCTGATGTACATGGCCAACTGGAAGGGAGATTTTCAAAGCCATTTCTGGGCAGATGTCCGCTGGGTTCTGCCCATCAGCCCTTGTTGGATATGGCATTCTTCATCCACTTTTTCTAGATCAAGCCTTAAGGGGCTCATAGCTGTAGCAACGTTGTGGAGCTGGCAACTGTTAAGGCTTTGTCATATGGTGGATAAAACCCAGCTTCAGAAGTCAGACCTGGCTGAAGTCCTAGCTCTGCTCATTGCCGATAGTGTAAACTTAGATCACTTGACCTTTGTAAAACTCATTTTTCTTATCTGTGAAATGGGGCTAACTTTTAGTGGTTGAACTGTATTCCTCCAAAAGATACGTTGGAGTTCTAATCAGTGGTTCCTAGGAATGTGACCTTATTTGGAACTAGGGCTTTCTCAGATAAATCAAGTTAAGACAAAGTCATTATGGGGAGCGGTAATCCAACATAACTACTATCATTACAGGAAAGAGAGAACACTGTCTGAAGACAGATGCAGGGAGAACCTAGTACTGTGGAAATGGAGGCAGAGATTGGAGTCATGCAGCCCCAAGCCAAAGAATGCCTGGGGTTACCAGAGCTGGAAGGAGCAAGGAAAGACCCTCCTCTAGAGGTTTCAGAGGGAACATGGCCCTGCCAACACGTTGATTTCATATTTTTAGGCTCTAGATGTGTGAGGGAATAAGTTTGTTTTTAAGCCACCCAGTTGGTGGTAATTTATTATAGCAGCCCTAGCAAACGAATACAGTAATCATTCCTACCTCACAAGGTTTTTGTGAGGACCGAATGCCATAACGTATGTGAATGTATGTGAAAGCAATCATATACCATGAAGATGAGCAAATGGAACTTAGTGTCATTCCCATGCAGCAGGAAGGAGGGGTTCACATTTCCAGCTCTGCTCAGTACTCTGGCACTACCTTTTTCCTTCCAACTTTTGACTATTTAAGGGGCCACCTCTGGACATCTAATGTAGCACTTCCTCTTGGTGCAGGTGCAGACTCACCTGTGGGACACCTATGTTCTGTTTAATTTTCAGAATGTTCTTGTCCTGTGACCCTTACTCTGAACTCTTTTTTTCCCCTTTAGCTTTGAGTGACTGTTCTGACAGCTAGGGGAACTTACTGCTTCCCAATTCATGTCCTGGGGAAGGAAAACAGGTATTAAAGTCAAGATCTGTGGGTGATTCCTACTTTGAATATTCCTACAAACAACTTGTGTGTAATGTCCTATGAAAGTCAGACTGAACTGGATTGACCTCACATCTGCTGAGAAATAAAGTTTACCCTGAAGACCTCCTCACTGATGGCCCTGCCAAAACTGACACTTTT
The DNA here is from genome assembly GCF_003031525.2 of Neophocaena asiaeorientalis asiaeorientalis. NCBI lineage: Eukaryota > Metazoa > Chordata > Mammalia > Artiodactyla > Phocoenidae > Neophocaena > Neophocaena asiaeorientalis. The sequence continues at coordinate 61,043 of NW_020175439.1, read as the reverse complement.
TCTTCCAAGTCACCTTAGTTGACTTTTGCTGTTCAAGAGGTTATAAAAAGAGTATTCAAATCTGCATGAGTATCTGTGTACCTGTCATGGCTGAGATACCAATTTAGAAATTGCTCTGTCAGTCAGAAATTACCACCCGGTGCCATCTCATTCTTTCTGGGTTAGAATGTAGGGAATAGCTTGATGCATAACTCTTGCCCCTAACTGCCACCCTCAGGTGCTTTCCCACTGGCTTGCAGTGTTGTAGGCTGCTAGCAAAGACAATAGATGAAACGAGGGAACAAAAATCCATTTTGTTCAGTCTGTGAGTATATAAGTAATGCTGATCCTGTCTTGTCATAGGGAGGGGCACTCTGAGATGCCTAAGAAGGAGATGGAGAAACATAATTATGACATCTGTTCTATTTGGAGGTGAGGTTTTCCTTGAGGAATGGGTAAAATAACCTATCCTTAATGAGCTCTCTTCCTTCTTCTCTTTCTAGTGGAGGATACCTTTCACTAATAGCCTTCATTAAGGCTATTCAGGGATGCAGGTTTGTTTGTTTGTTTGTGTTTTTAAGGATTTAGGGGGAAATGATACACAGGAATATCTGAAGATGTCAGCTTAGAGTTCAGGAAACCAGATAGGAATGTGGAGCAGAAGCCCAAGCAAGGAGTAAAAACGATTATGTGAACGTTTCGCTTCGCTATTAATAATAATGCCTAATAATAACCCCTAAAGCTCAGAGGCTTATCAAAATAAGGATGTATTTCTCACTGATACGTTTGTAGGTCTTGCTATTACAGCTTTCTTGGGCTTGGCTTGGTTTGACTGGGCCTTGGTATGGACAATGATTTAGGTTCAGGTCTGTTCCGTGTATCTTTTTATTCTGGGCTAGTGGCTACATGGTGGACGGCAGAAGAAGACTGTAGGAGACTTGCCAGGCCTCCTTAAGGACTCAGCTTGAAACTAGCACACTGGCTCTTCTTTCCTCATTTCATTGATCAAAGCAGGCTCATGGCCAAGCCCATCAGTAGGATGAGGAAGCATTTGCACCTACTCTAATGAGAGGCACTTGCAAAGTTACATGGCTAGGGGCATGGATTACGTATTTACTGGGAGGTACTGAAGAATTGGGAACGATTAATGTTTCTCAGGTGGCAGGACAGGATGGTGCAAGGGGCTCAGTGAAAGTAAAGAGCCTCCAACCACTGGCCTTAGTGCCACCTGTATTAGTTTTTTAGGGCTGCCTAATGAAGTACCACAAACTATGTGACCTAACACAACAGAAATTTACTGTCTCAAAGTTCTGGAGGCCAGAACTCTAAAATCAAGGAGTTGACAGTGTCACGTTCCCTCTGAATCCTTCCTTCACTCTTCGTGGCTTCTGGTGGTTTGTTGACAATCTTTGGCCTCCCTTAGTTTGTAGGTACGTAACACCAGTCTCTGCCTTTGTCACATGGCATTCTCCCTGTGTTTCTCTCTTTACGTGTCCATTATCTCTTAAGGACATCAGTCATACTGGAGCAGGGGCCACTCTGCTCTAGTCTGACCTCATCTTAACTAATTGTATTAACAAATGACCTAATTACCAAATAAGGTCACATTTTAAGGTACCAGGGGTTAGGACTTCAAATCTTTTTAAACTTTTTTTTTTGGTGGGGACACAATTTCACCTATAACATCAGCAATGTGAAATTCTTAAGTCTAGCACTGTACCAAATGTTATTTAAAAATGGAATAAAAATGTGTCATTATATCAGGTATATTTCTCTACTTAATACTAATAGTCCTGACCAAGTGAATGTTTTCTTTATATGTGCGAGTGAATAATTATTTATATATGTATTTATTCTCATTAAGAGTACAGTTTTTAGAAACAGCTGGGTCTATCTAAATAAAAGACAGGGGGTATTTTATTCCACAGAATATTTTTTTTGGAAAAATCCTCTAAGGGATTAAAAAAGTACTCAGCTCTATTAAAATTTCTTAATTATGATCACATTTTCTTGAGTAACAACATTCAACATTGAAAGAATATAAATGACTTTAAATAAAGTATCGTCTGTTTTCCAAAAGTCTTCACGCAGCTTAAAGGACCCGGGGTAAAAAGTCCTAAAGCTGTTTTATTAACCTTGTCTTGTTCAGTACATGACTATTTCTAGGATAAACTTGCTTTCCAAGAATCAAATTTTCTGTACTCATGCGTGGTATTTTATAGTGTGATTTGACAAAGTCCTACCGGCCTTTGGACAGGAATGTCACCTTGGCTTAAGTTAGTGGTTCATGTACTTACTATGTATCTTAGCTTCTTAGCTCCAAAAAGCTCTCAAATATCTCCGACAGTCCTCAGGAACCTAGCACATGCTTACAAACAGCGCTCTCCGTTCCTTGGAAATTCAAGCTCTGTCTTCCTCTTCCCCTTTCTCCTGCCCTTGTAGCTGTGTAGAGGGCACATGAGCAGTGCCTTCTGGTTCTTGCAGGAAAGTACTGATGCTCTCGATCCTAGGGATCTCTGCTGCTGTGTCTCGTGCTGCCTACCCCAGCAGTTCCAACATGGTTCTTCTTGCCTTGGGACTGCACTGTATCTTGCCCATGAGGAGGAAGAGTGTTCCTCTTCCCCGCTCTATGCAGCATTTTAACCTCTGAGCTGTAAGGAATACCCTGGGATCCCTTGTTCTCATGGAACCCAGCTAGAGAGGGCTGCTCTTCCCCATTCTATGAAATGTTTTCTTACTGTGATAAGAACACACAATGTGAAGTCTACCCTCTCAACCAGTTTTTAAAAATTATATAAGTATTCAGGGGTACAGTATTATAATTTGACATCTGTATACACCGCAAAGTAATAACCCCCAAAAGTCACCATCCATCACCATACGCACCTTCACCCCTTTTGCCCAGCCCCGTTTTCTCTGGTAATCACTGATACGCTCTCTATCTTTGAGTTTGCTTTTATGTTTTGCCTTTTCAGTTTCCAAAAATGAGTGAAATCATACAGTATCTTTTTCCTTCTGACTTATTTCACCTAGCATAATACCTTTAAGGTCCATCCACGTTGTGGAAAATGGCAAGATTTCATTCTTTTTATGGCTGAGTAGCATTCCATTTTGTGTGTGTGTATATATCAAGCACACCTTCTTTATCCATTCATCCACTGATGGATACATAGGTTGTTTGAATATCTTGGCTATTGTAAATAATGCTGAATATATCTTTTTGAATTAGTGTTTTCATATTCTTTGGATAAATACCCAGAAACGAAATAGCTGGATCATGTGGTAGCTCTTTTCTTGAGGCATCCCTGTAATGTTTTCCATAGTGAGCAACCCTTTACAATGCCACCAAGAGTGTACAAGTATTCATTTTCTCCACATCCTCTCCAACACTTGGTATTTCTTGTCTTGTTGATAATAGCTGTTCTAATGGATGTGAGGAGCTATTTCGTTGTGGTTTTTATTTGCATTTCCCTAATTCTTGTTAACCAGTTTTTAAGTGTACAGCATCACAGTGTTAATTATAGGCACCATGTTGTACAGCAGATCTTTAGAACTTACTCATCTTTTATAACAAACTTTATGCCCATTGAACAGCAACTCCTCACTTCCCCTTTCCCCTAGTTCCGGGAAACCCCATTCTACTGTTTCTATGAGTGAGACTAAATACTTCATGTAAGTAGACTAATGTAATATTTGTACTTCTGTGACCAGCTAGTTTCACTTAGCACAGTGCCCTTCAGCTTGATATATGTGGTCACGTGTGGAAGGATTTCCACCTTTTTAAAAAATAGATGATGTTCCACTGTATGTATTTACTATATTTTCTTTATCCATTCATCTGTTGATGGACAGTTGGGTTGTTATATCTTGGCTATAGTGAATAATATTGTAATGAACATGGGAGGGCAGTTATCCCTTCAAGATCTTGCCTTCAATTCTTTAGGATATGTACCCAGCAGTGGGATTGCTGGATCATGTGGTAATTCAGTTTTTACTTTTCTTGAGGAAACTTCATACTGTTTTCCATAGCAGAAGTTACATTGTACTTTCCCACCAACAGTATACAAGGGTTCCAATTTTCTCTAAATTCTCACCAAAACTTATCTTTATGTTTTTTTAAATAATAAGCCTCCTAACAGGTGTGACATGAGGTGATGTCTCATTGTGGTTTTAATTTGCATTTCCTTGATGTTTAGTGATGTTGAGCATTTTTTCATGTGTCTGTTGGCCATTTATAATTTCTCATCAAAGAAATTATATAGCTTTTTGACCAGAGCTGCTAAGATTACTCTGGGACCGCTTCCCTCCTCATGGAACCTGGCATAAAATTGCTGCTCTACCCACTTTCCTCTTATGCTCTCAGCTGTGCACACAAACTCCTTCCCTTGTTTTCTCGCCACAGAACCTCAAAACAGTACAAAGGAAAGTGCGTATAAACAAATTAAAAAATCAAAGACACGCTTAAGGAAATTTCTGGAGGACACTTGCTAATCAATTGAGTACTTATGTCTGAATATCTTTATAGGCTTGTACTGGATCTTTCTTAAAAGAAGTATCACTTCCTTATAGATAAAACAACAGAATAATGGAATAAAGAAATTCAGGAGTAGTATTAGGAGGAAACTATCCCTGGAGACCACAGTTTTGGTAGAAAAAAAAAGTCTAATTGTGAATGAGAAGAGCTGACACTGTTGAAGCCTGATAATTTCCAGCTGATTGGCTTAAAAGAAAGTTCCAATGTTAATTCCTTGATCTACAAACATGAGGGAGTTGGATACTAAAGCACTATAGCTGGTTTATTAAAACATAATCTGAGGATAGGACGGAATGAAGAAGTAGAGTGAAGAAAAATTAATATTTTTACTATTAACTGCTGAGAGTAATCTGGATCTGGAAGTCAGGGGACCTCAGTTTTGTTCTTGAATCTGATAACAACCAGCTGTGACACTTTAGTCAAGCCACATGTCTTCTCTGTGCTTCACTCTCCTTGTAAAATATGGGTATTACTTGCCTTACCTCCTCTTAGGGCGACTATGAGCGTAGATCATGTAAAAGAATTCTGAAATAAGCAGAATGGGATGAATAAGACATGTATTAATCAAGTGATTGATGTTGTGGTCACTGCTTCTATTATGGTCTTTTTTTCCTTGGGAGATTAGCATGGCTTCTGTTGGCTCCAGATGTCTCTCTCCCAGTAAGTCTATGAATGACCGAAGGCATTTCACCTTGGAGACATAGATCATCTCATCCTTCACTTTTCCAGTTTATGGGGTGAGGTTAGACTAGTTTCTCTTCCAGACAGTGCCAGTAGAGATCCAAGTTGTTAGAAGAGGATAAAAGAGGACAGTGTTGATAACAAAAAGTCATCATGACTTTTTTTTTTTTTTTTCAAAGGAGAAGAAAACTTGGCAACAGATACACTGTCTCGTCTAGTTAGGTTGAAATTAACAAAAAGTTAAAATGCAGTGGCAAGGGCAATAGTCATGTCACGGGCATTTCTCATTTTGGCTAAGAAGGAAAGATCTGTGAACTTGAGTAAATGTTAAAATGTCACTAGGATGAGGGAGAATGTATATACCAATTTCTCCGATTAAGGACAGAGAGATTGACTTTTTGGCCGTTTATGTTCTAGAGTTAAGAAATTTAGTTTTGCCCTGTATTTGGAATAATAGAAAGGAAAGGGAGCCATCACTGAGTATTCACCTAGTACATGGACTGATTCAATCTTCACACTGACTCTATGAGGTAGATGCTTTCATTCCTCCAGATGAGGAATCTGGGGCCCAGAGACATTTGCATGTGTCAGACACCCAGTATGTGATGGAGTCAGTAGTCAATTCTAGGACTAACTCTGAACCAAGGCCCCAATTTTCTTTTCCTCTATGACTTTCAACTGAGTGAGAACTATTGATAAGTTATTATATTTAGACCTTTCTTTGGCTGCTATGCTTAGCCGAAGAAATTAAGAGAGATTTTGTTCTCTGAAGTGTGACATAGGACTATCTTCAGGAGGTTCTTGGCAAGTGACAAACCCATGTAATTACTCCATGCCAAACTCTCCCCTTTAGCATTGCCTGATTTTGTATTTATGGCTTTGATTCCGTCATATTTTGGAGTCAATGAAATTCATCTCTGCAGGCATTATGGGATAGAGACTGGAGGATTGGCAGAACTACGGAAACCTATACGTAGGGATGATATTTGAGCTGAGCCCTAGAAAACAGATTTTACAAGTAAACAGGGGCATGGGATGCTGGAAGAGAGAGTTCACACTGAGACTGACTGGAATAATCTCACGGAACTATGGCAATACACAGTATATTGGTTGGACATGCACTTGGGTATTGTACAGGGTACATTTGTAAGATAGCAAAAGATGAGGCTGAAAGTATAGCTTGGGGCTCAAGTGTGAAGGGTCTTGAATGCCATTCAAAAGGGCCTGGACTTTGTCTTGGATCATTCATTCACTGACTTACCCATTCATACACTTAAACATTTATTAAACTTCTAACATATGCCAGATGTTGTTAGAACTTGTTCATATGGTGTAATAGTTTTGTTCTAAAGGTCTGGTGGAAGAAACACATTTTCGGTAAGTGTTTATTTAAAGGAGTATAACAGTAACATGGGACAATATGGAGAAGCTAGTTAGAGCTAATGGAATCTGGAAAAGTTTCCCAGAGGAGGTGATATTATGAGTTTCAAAAAATGACTAAATATCAGAAAATTAAGGAATATGAGGGGATGGTGAGTGGAGAGATCAGACCAGGCAGAGAGACCAATGTGTACAAAAGCATGGAAACATGAATCTTGGAGGGAAGAGCTAGTCTGATGGATTGTGTGGAATAGAGATATTAGCCTGGAGATGGAAGCCAGGGCCAATCTTAGAGGGCGTGGAGTTCAACCATGTGGGCGCTAATCATGCCTATGTAATAAAGCCCTAATATAATGTAGGACACTGAAGCTGGAGTAAGCTTCCTGGGTTGGCAAAACGCCATGTATATTGTCATACAATGATGCTGTTAGGGTGTTGGAATTCTGAGGACGGCTGAAACGTCACATTTGGAATCCATCTATACTCTGCCCTATGCCTCTTTTCCTTCAGCTCGTTCTAATTTGTATACTTTTTAAGGTAATAAATGTAACTATGAGTACCATAGGTTTCAATGAATTCTGTGAGTTTTCTAATGAATTCTCAAAACTGAGGATGATTTTGGGAAACACCCAAACTTGCAGTTGGTGTCAGAAATGACAGTGATCTTGTATGGACTTTGCCCTCTAACTTTGTAGTCGTACCCTAATTTCTTGCTTAGAGACATAAAAAAAACTTTAATTAGTGCTGAGACAGGAGGGATGGAGAAAAGGGAATGGATTCAAGACATTTTAAGGATGGAAGCAACAGGATTTGGTAACTGATTAGGTGTGTGATTATGTGGGGATATGGCTTGGGGGGTAAAGGGGAAGGAACATGAGTTCTGTTGTTCAGGATATGTCTCACTAACTTTTGAACATGCTCTTGTCTCTACCATTAGAAAACAGAACACAATAAAAATCTTCCCTTAAACCATATCACCTCCCATCAAACTGGCCTGTGTCTCTGCTTTATAACTTGGCCCCTCTGATAGAAAGTTGTCAACATTGCCATCTTCATTTTCCATTCTTAGTCATTCTTTAAGTCAGCCCAGTCTTGATTTCACTTTTAACATGTTACCTAATTGATCTTCCTAAAGTGAGAAATTATATTTGTCACACTTCATGAAAAATTGAGTTCTTAAGTATCTTGAAATTTCTAATCTCTTTTTCCCCATTGAAACATTGGTCTCTTGAATTACGGTTCTTCCCTCTCCGGGTTTTCCTTCTACCTCTTTGACTACTACTTGATCTTATTTGCCAGACCCTCTTCCACTAAAAACTTCTAAGTGTTGGTGTTCTTTAGCATTGTATTTCATTATTTTTTTTTGCATCTCACCTTCTGTCCTCTCCTAACTTAAGACCATCTATTTCATCGGCTTAAAATGCCAGTGAGTCCTAAATTTGTTACTAAACCATGCAATTCTTAGATTTAGATTCCTGTATCCAGTTTCCTGTTAGACCCTTTTCTTGGATACCCCATAGTTCTCCCAAACCTAACATGTCCCAGACAGTTTTCTGTCTTCATCAGGCCTTTGCCTTGCCCGGTCACTCATCTTTCCCACCAACCAACCTGCTTCAGGAGCCAGTCATTGGACAGTCATTCTTGATACCCTGCTCTCCATCACTTTACATTCAATCCTTTATCAAATTTGCCAATTCCACTTCCCAAATCCACCCTGTTCTCTAGTTCTACTGTGGCTACCTTCTGCAAGCCGTGACATTTCCTGCTGACTACTAAGATGGTCTCCCAGTGTGTCCTGTTTCTTCCACTCTGTCTCCCCCAGTATTAATCCATTGTTCCCACAAGGTCTAGAGAGATACAATTAAAAATTTAAATGTTTCTGTAGTATGTAAGAACCTCAAGGGAATTCTGCATCTGGGAGAAAATCTAAAATATTGAACACAGTCTCTAATATCCTGAATAGTATGTCCTTGGAAAACTTCTCCACGCTTATCCTTCCATATTTTCCACATTGCTCACTATGTCATACCCACCTGGTGTTCTTTCCATTTCACAAATGAACCAATAGCAGTATTTCTTCAAAGTTTTGGATTTGCTATTCCCTTTGCTGAGAATACTTTCCTCACCTCCCCCACCCCTTTCTCCCTATGTCCTATTTATCTTTTGGGTCTTGGTGTAAAAACCTGTCTATGCTCAATGTATCACTCAGATTAGACTAGATTATTCTGTTTTTAACAACCCTAAAACAACAGTGACTTGTTTCATTCACCATTGAATGATGCTCCAAATTCTTTCTTTTTTTTTGAATTTTATTTCATTTTCTTTTTATACAGTAGGTTCTTAATAGTTATCTATTTCATACATATTGGTATATATATGTTAATCCCAATCTCCCAGATGCTCTAATTTCAACGTGATGTTTCTTATTCTGAGGCAGGGGAAGAGCACAAAGAAGATTTTGAACTGGTTCAAAAACGCTTCCTGATGAACCTAGTGGCAGGGCAGGAATAAAGACACAGAAGCAGAGAATGGACTTGAGGACATAGCGGGGAGGGGAAGCTGGGATGAAGTGAGAGAGAGGAATTGACATATATACACTACCAAATGTAAAATGGATGGCTAGTGGGAAGCTGCTTCATAGCACAGGGAGACCAGCTTGATGCTTTGTGATGATCTAGAGGGGTAGGATAGGGAGGGTGGGAGGGAGGCTTAAGAGGGAGGAGATATGGGGATACATGTATACATATAGCTGATTCACTTTGTTTTACAGCAGAAACTAACAACATTGTAAGGCACTTATACGCCAATAAAAATACTAAAAACATTTTTGTTCTTAAATCCTGCTGCCTAGAAATGCTGTATCATTTCTGCCTACATTTCATTGGACAAAGCACTGGCACATGTAATTTTAAGGGGCCAGGGAAATATAATTCTCCCATAGGCCTGGAAGGAAAAGAAAACTGGCAATATCAGTGATTTGAACCCCGGTATTGTCTACTATGCTCACTGCATTTGTTCTTCATGAGATCTTACAGCACCCTGTTGCTTGATTTCTTTTTTTTAAATACATTTATTTATTTTATTTATTTTTGGCTGCATTGGGTCTTCTTTGCTACGTGTGGGCTTTCTCTAATTGTGGCAAGCGGGAGCTACTCTTTGTCGCAGTGCGAGGTCTATAAAAATACTAAAAACATTTTTGTTCTTAAATCCTGCTGCCTAGAAATGCTGTATCATTTCTGCCTACATTTCATTGGACAAAGCACTGGCACATGTAATTTTAAGGGGCCAGGGAAATATAATTCTCCCATAGGCCTGGAAGGAAAAGAAAACTGGCAATATCAGTGATTTGAACCCCGGTATTGTCTACTATGCTCACTGCATTTGTTCTTCATGAGATCTTACAGCACCCTGTTGCTTGATTTCTTTTTTTAAAATACATTTATTTATTTTATTTATTTTTGGCTGCATTGGGTCTTCTTTGCTACGTGTGGGCTTTCTCTAGTTGTGGCAAGCGGGAGCTACTCTTTGTCGCAGTGCGGGGTTGTCTCATTGCAGTGGCTTCTCTTGTTGTGGAGCATGGGCTCTAGGCGTGTGGGCTTCAGTAGTTGTTGCACGTGGGCTCAGTAGTTGTGGCTCACAGGCTCTAGAGCTCAGGCTCAGTAGTTGTGGCGCACGGGCTTAGTTGCTCCGCGGCATGTGAGATCTTCCTGGACCGGGGCTCGAACCCTTGTCCCCTGCATTGGCAGGCAGATTCTTAACCACTGTGCCACAGGGGAAGCCCTGTTGCTTGATTTCCAATTGTGTTTCTCAGAATTTGAAATATTTGTAGGTGTTTTCAATGTTCTCCCCATTGGATTCTGAGCTCCATGAAGTCATGGTCCATGCCTATTTTATTCATCACTGTTTTACTTAGTGCCTAGCACAATATTTAGATTAGAGTAGATACTCAGTAAATACTTAGTGAATGTTGAAGGATATTCTGGAGGTGTACAGCATCATTTGATGCCACACAGTAGGAAATTGGAAATTCAGGTCTAAAGTAAGAGAGAGATCCTTCTCTTCCATATCCTGGGTAATTTGAATTTTGTATCTTTTTTTTTTTAATATTTCCTATTGATTTTTTTGGTGTGGTTTAAAGCTATATCTCTAAGTGGTGGCTCTAGAGAATACAGTGTACTTAGTTAACTTAGCATAGTCTATATCTTCAGGAAGATCACAGTGTGTGAACTCTGTAAAACTATAATCCTATTTATCCCAACTTCTCATCTTTAGTGCTATCGTTGTCATATATTTGACTGTTTTATACCTACCATTTGGTGTACTTATTTGGGCAGAAATCATGATACTGTGTTACTGGTGAAAAGATAGACATACAGATCTTTGGAATAGAATAGGAAATTCAGAAATAGACCCACACAGCTGTGAGCAATTAATTTTTTAAAAAATTTGACCAAGATGACAAAGTAACTCAATAAGGAAAGAGTAGTCTTTTTTACAAATGGTGTCAAAACACTTGGACATCCATATATAAAAAAGTAAACCTGACCTGTACCTCTTATTTACAAAAATGAACACTAAGTATATCACAGACCTAAATGTAAAACTTAAAACTACAAAATTTCCTGAGAGTACAGGAGAAAATCTTTGTGGTCTTGAGTTAGGCAATGACTTAGAAAACACGAAGAGGATAAAGTGTAAACAAAATTAGTGTGGATTAAAGTCCATCAAAATGGAATACTTTTTTTCTTGAAAGACATTAAATAAAAAGGCAAGCCACAGACTTCAAGAAAAAATTTACAAAATACGTACCTGACCAAGGATATACATCCAGAATACATACAGAATTTACACAACTCAATAAGAAAACAAATACCCCATAAAATCACAAAAGATTTGAACAGACATTTCAAGAGAGAGATGACAAATTAAAAAATCCCTGACATCACTAGTCATTGAGGACTTGCAAATTAAAACCACAATGAGATGTCACTACGTATCTATTATAATGATTAAAATTAAAATATCAAGTGCCAAGTCGATGTGGAGCAACTGGAAGTCTCATAGCTTTTAGACTTTGCTAGTGGGAATTCAAAATGGTAGCCTTACTTTGGAAAACAGTTCAGCTGTTTCTTGTAACATTAAACATACACTTACTATGTAACCCAACAGTTTTACTCTTGGGTATTTATTCAAGAGAAATAAAAACATGTCACCAGAAGAGTTTGGTAGAAAAATGTTTATAGCAGTCTCAATCATAATTGTCCAAAACTAGAAGTAACCCAAATTCTCATCAGCAGGTGAATGAATAAATAAATTGTGGCTCATTCATACAATGAAATCCTATTCAATAATAAAAATGGTTAAATTAGTAATATAGGCAACACAGTGCATGAGTGTCATCTGCATTATGCTAAAAAAAAAACTGGAACACAAAAGATTACATACTATAAGACTGAATTTTATATGACATCTGGAAAGGCCAGACTATAGAGATAGAAATCAGATCACTGCTGGGTTGGGGGTGGAAGTAGTGATTGATAACAAAGGGGAATGAGAGAATTGCTCACAGATCTTCTAACTGTATACCTAAGAAGGATGAATGACTGAAGTTTACTGTATGTAAATTATACTTCAATCAACCTGACACTTAAAAAAGATTCTGTGTGGGTATACACATATCACATACATATGCATATATATGTGTGTATGTGCATATAGATGCACACAGATATTTTTATTTGCTAGAATATTTTGTCATTGGATATCTTTCCACTGCTTTCTGGCCTTCATTGTGTCTGATGAGAAGTTAACTTTCTTTCTCAATCTAGTGTTCATCTATGTAATGCTGCTGTTGTTTTTTCCTGTTAATGCTTTTGAAATTTTCTCTATTTTTTAGCAGTTTGCCTGTAATGTTCCCAGGTGTGGTTTTCCCTGTATTTATCCAGCTTGGGGTTCTTGAGCCTTACTTATTCTCTACCTATTATCTCTTTGCTTCAGTTGGGGTAACATGTATTGAACTAGAGTCAAATTGACTGACCTGTTTACCTGCCGTGTATTAATAATCTATTGTTATGAACCACTGTGAAACTTAGTGGCTTAAAACATTATCAGATTATAATTTGTCAGAAGTGTATGTATTGACTGTACATTCTTCTGCTGGATGCATCTAAATTCACACATGTAGTTTCGTTCAGCAGGGGAATTGGCTGGAAGCTAAGCTCAGCTGGGAGAGGGTTATATCTCTTTGTCACATGGTGTTTCATACCAGGCTTCCTCATAGCATGCCAAGACATTCAATATCTGTTTAGGTGTAGCTTCAGGTTAAGGCCTTAGAAGAAAAACTAACATAACTGCTGCTGCATTTTTTTAGTCAAAGAAAGCTGCAAAGCCGTTTTATATTTAAGGGGTATAGAAATACTCTCCCATCTCTGTATGAGAAGAGTGGCAAAGTCACATCACAAAAGGATATGTCTACTGTGTTGGAATTCATTTCTGGCCACTGAACAAATTTCTACATGCAGTTTTCAATCTGCTTCTAAGCTATCCAATGAACGTTTTATTTTAGGTACTCTATTTTTTCAGCTCTAGGTTTTCTATATTTTGTTTTCTATATTTACATTTCTCTCCTGAAATACCCTCTTTTCACATATTCATATTTTCCTATAAATTCTTTAACATTTTTATAGTAGTGGATTTAAAGTCCTTAGTTGCCAATTCTTTTGTGGTTTTTATTTGCTATGCTTTCCTTCTCTTTAAAAATTTTTATTGGCGTATAGTTGATTTACAAGGTTGTGTTAGTTTCAGGTGTACAGCAAAGTGAATCTGTTGTACAAATGCATATATCCATTCTATTTTCGATTCTTTCCCATGTAGGCCATAACAGTGTATTGAGTAAAGTTCCCTGTGCTATACAATAGGTCCTTATTAGTCACCTATTTTATATATGGTAATGTGTATGTGTCAATCCCAATCTTCCAATTTATTCCTCCCCCTCCCCTTACCCACCAGTAACCATAACTTTATTTTCTACATCTGTAACTCTATTTCAGTTTTGTAGATAAGTTCATTTGTAGCCTTTTTTTTTAGATTCCACATATAAGTGATACCATATATCTGTCTTTGACTTACTTCACTCAGTATGAGAATCTCTAGGTCCATCCATGTTGTTGCAAATGGCATTATTTTGTTATTTTTTATGGCTGAGTAATATTCCATTGTATATATGTACGGCATCTTCTTTATCCATTCCTCTGTCAATGGACATTTAGGTTGCTTCCATGTTCTAGCTATTGTGAATAGTGCTGCAATGAACGTTGGGGTGCATACATCTTTTTGAACTATGGTTTTCTCTGGATATATGCCCGGTAGTGGAATTGCTGGGATGAATGGTAGTTCTATTTTTTGTTTTTTAAGGAATCTCCGTACTGTTCTCCATAGTGGCTGTATCCATTTACATTCTCACCAACAGTGCAAGAAGGTTCCCTTTTCTCCACACCCTCCAGCATTTATTGTTTGTAGATTTTTTGATCATGGCCATTCTGACTAGTGTGAGGTGACAGCTCATTGTAGTTTTGATTTGCATTTCTCTAATAATCAGTGATGTTGAGCATCTTTTCATGTGCTTTTTAACCATCTGTATGTCTTCTTTGGAGAAATGTCTATTTAGATCTTCTGCCCATTTTTTGTTCGGGTGGTCTTTTGATATTGAGCTGCATGAGCTGTTTGTAAATTTTAGACATTAATTCCTTGTCAGTTGCTTCATTTGCAAATATTGTCTCCCATTCTGAGGGTTTTCTCTTGGTTTTGTTTATAGTTTATTTTGCTGTGTGAAAGCTTTTAAGTATAATTAGGTCCCATTTGTTTAGTTTTGTTTTCATTACTCTAGGAGGTGGATCAAAAAAGATCTCGCTGTGATTATGATAGAGAGTATTCTACCTATCTTTTCCTCTAAGAGTTTTAAGGTATCTGGCCTTACATTTAGGTATTTAATCCATTTTGAGTTTATTTTTGTGTATGGTGTTAGTGAGCATTCTAATTTCATTCTTTTACATGTAGCTATCCATATAGAAGAGGCTGTCTTTTCTCCATTGTATATTCTTGCTTCCTTTGTCATAGATTAGGTGACCATAAGTGCATGGGTTTATCTCTGGTCTTTCTATCCTGTTCCATTGATCTGCATTTCTGTTTTTGTGCCAGTGCCATACTGTTTTGATGACTGTAGCTTTGTAGTGTAGTCTTAAGTCAGGGAGCCTGATGCCTCCAGTTCTGTTGTTCTTTCTTAAGATTGCTTTGGCTATTCATGATCTTTTGTGTTTCCATACAAATTGTAAAAATTTCTGTTCTAATTCTGTGAAAAATGCCATTTGTTATTTGATAGGGATTGCATTGAATCTGTAGATTGCTTTGGGTAGTATAGTCATTCTCACAATATTGATTCTTCCAATCCAAGAACATGGTATATCTCTCCGTCTGTGTTATCTTTGATTTCTTTCATCAGTATCTTTTAGTTTTCTGCAACAGGTCTTTTGCCTCTTTATGTCGTTTTATTCCTAGGTATTTTATTCTTTTTCGATGCAGTGGTAAATGGGATTGTTTCCTTAATCTCTCTTTCTGATTTTTGTTATTAGTGTATAGGAATGCAAGAGATTTCTGTGCATTAATTTTATATCCTGTAACTTTACCAAATTCACTGATGAGCTCTAGTAGTTTTCTGGTGGCATCTTTAGGATTTTCTATGTATAGTATCATGTCCTCTGCAAATAGGGACAATTTTACTTCTTTTCTGATTTGGATTCCTTTTATTTCTTTTTCTCTGATAGCTATGGCTAGGACTTCCAAAACTATGTTGAATAATAGTGGTGAGGGTGGACATCCTTGTCTTACTCCTAATCTTAGAGGAAATGCTTTCAGCTTTTCACCATTGAGTATGATGTTAGCTGTAGGTTTGTTGTATATGGCCTTTATTATGTTAAGGTGTGTTCCCTCTAAGCCCACTTTCTGCAGAGTTTTTTTTTTTAATCATAAATGGGTATTGAAATTTGTCAAAAGCTTTTTCTGCATGTATTGAGATGATCATATGGTTTTTATTCTTCAATTTGTGATTATGGTGTATCACATTGATTGATTTGAATATATGGAAGAATCCTTGCATGCCTGGGGTAAATCCCACTTGATCAGGGTATGGCTGTGCTTTGGGTGATTATGGGTCACATCTGCCTACTTCTTGTCATGTCTCAACTTTTTATAAACACTGGATGTTATGTATAATACAACAGTGGAGAGAATTATCGTTTTTTGGTTTGGTTTTGTAGTTGTGACATAGACTGCCAGATATTTCTCCAGCAGAGAATTGAATTCAGTGTCTGCCACCATGATGAGCCACATTCAAGTTTCTACACAGCAAGGGAAGGAGAACACATTTATAGAGAGGAAAAAGAACTTGGGAGGGCTATAGTGAATAGTCTATGGATTTTCATTGACTGAGTCCTTGCTAGGAAGGAAGAAAACTTTTTCCTTCAGGCTCTGCTATTCTGGCAGGGCATGAGAGCTTCCCCTTCTGGTTTCCCAGCTCAATTTAATTGAGGTGTCTGTCCTTTTTTAAAAATAGTTTCTAAAGCCTGAAGGTCTTTATCCATGATGTGGTTACCTTAAGGGGCTAATTATTTAGATTTTTCCTGTAATCCAGTTGAACTGGACAGGTAGCAACTTGAACTGGATTGAATTCTTCTCCGTTCAACCAAAACCCCAACCTCCTATACCAGCACTGTCCCTTTGATCCGGCCAGTAGTTCATCTGGGATGGGATTAGGCTCTAACACCAGATGGTGTTGGTCTACCTTTATATTCAACTCTGGCAGGGTCATAGGATTGAAGCTCTGAGATTGGATAGGATTACACTTTCTCTCTGCTTCATAGTCCTGCATTCTCAGCTGCTTCTGGGGTGGAGAGTTACTGGGTCAAGTGATTTGTGTTCAGTGTTTTGGGCTCTTTCAGATTCCAACTGATAGTGAGGGCCAATGCTGTAGTCATCTCTGTGAAGTCCCCCAGCCTACAGCATGCCTGCTCTCCCTTTGCTCTTACACAGATCAGATGCCTATCCCCAGTTATAGAAGCTGCTACAACTTTCTGCTCAGTTCAACCATATTTTCTTGATTAGCCCTATAGAAAAATAAAATTTTATCTAGGTTTATCTTGTTACCATAGGAGTGAGGTTCTTTTTACCCTCTCTATCATCACTGGAAATGAAAAGCAGTATTGGGTTTTGACATGACTATGGGTAGAAGTACCTCCTGAACTACAGAGATATTGATCTGTATCCTGGAGGTTCTCGTTTCATGTTAGTGGTTATTGAATTTCTTTTAATTCATGTAATTTTATGCTGTAGCACATTTGGTAAAGTTTGCAAGGAGTTTCTTTTGCTGCAATAAAGATTATTCTTTGTTCTTTATATGGCCTGTGGACATCAAAAAGATAATGTAAGACTGAAAGAAACATGGGAAAATGGTAAAAAATATGAATATCTATGGCTAAATGACATAGCAACTAAATACTGCTTTTTCTGGGTAAATTTCCAGACATTTAAGTGTAGACAAATTGAGCTACAGCTGTGTGTTATAATAATGCAAAATGGTTCCTAATATACTCAGAGCGATTTTCTTGCCCTTGACAGTGGGAGGTAACTCTGGAAGATGTCCTGTGTTTAATAAATAAAGGTAGGGTCTTTACTTCCACACCTGATGCAAGCACTTGGCTAAGGGGTCTCATAATTACCTAAGGCAGTAGTGGGAGGAGAGTACACATCCAAAACAATAGTACGCATGTGAAGGAGGAAGGCACTGGTCACCAAAAAGTCTGTATGGCAAGACGCTAGCATTGTTGTTAAAGTTGTCTTTGGAAATACGGCCTGGAATAAATGTTTCAAGAATGAATAATCATTTTAGGATACCTAACAGCTCAGCCCTGACTAGAGATTGACTCGGAGATGTGCTGGCCTCTACACTACCCGAAAAATGGGCTCAAGTATGGCTTTATGTGCTCTTTCCTAAAGAGCATGCCTGCTTTTACCTTGCAATTACTGGAATAAACAATTTCTATTTGTTCATGAAATTGAGGCTTTAGTTATATTGGTACTTTTTTTTTTTCCTACGAGTAGACTATCTTGTATGGTCCTGATTCTGAGAGGTCCTGTCCTAGGTCCCATCTTCTTTCTTGCTCTCTTTGGTGACAGTCTTAATTTTACCTTTTGAGCAGGGCCAGATCTTTCTCTTTTTCTCTGTCTTTCCCTCTCTCTTTCCCCCCTCCTACCCTCCCTCTCTCCCTCTCTCTCTTCCTTGCCACCCTTCTAAAGGAAGTTTAGGGTCTAACTGCTGGACTACTCACATTTTGTTATGTTAATTATGCTAATAAATAGAAAGAGCTAGAAACTTGGAGTAAAGCAAGAAATTTCAAACAAGAGAAAGAGTCCTAGAAAGTGGAAGGGACCAGGAAATCAATGTTTTAGGAACTTCCTTTGCTTGGGATTGAGTTAGACAATTTGGGGGGAAGCATTGCCATCAGGAGGAGAGTGAGAATTGCCAGGATGAACTAAAGCATTTTAAAGATTTTAAACTATATATTAAGTAGGTAGTTAAGCCTTTCACTACAGATAGAAATTTTTTATTTTTTAAAATTGTGAGAATCAAAATTGTCTTTTATTATCAAGCAAGGGCTTGTGTGGCCACAGAGCTGAAAGCCAAATCCTTACAAGCAGGTGTTTGCAGCAAAGTAAAGGTTTATTTGCAATGCACCAAGCAAGGAGAACAGGCAGCTTATACTCAAAAGGCCTATACTCCACAATGGCTTTTAGGAAAGCGTTTTTAAATTTTTTTTAACTTTATTTAATTATTTATTTTTGGCGGCATTGGGTCTTTGTTGCTGGGCTTTCTCCAGTTCTGGTGAGTGGGAGCTACTCTTCATTTCAGAGTGGGGACTTCTCATTGTGGTGGCTTCTCTTGCTGTGGAGCACTGGCTCTAGGCGCACAGGCTTCAGTAGTTGTGGCGCACAGGCTCAGTAGTTGTGGTGCACGGGCTTAGTTGCTCCACGGCATGTGGGATCTTCCCAGACCAGGGATCAAACCCGGGTCCCCTGCACTGGCAGGTGGATTCTTAACCACTGTGCCACCAGGGAAGTCCAAAGAAAGGGTTTTAAAAGACAATATTAGGGGAGAGAGTCTTAGGATATCTGATCAGCTTGTGGACCTTTTTCTGATTAGCTGGTGGTGAGATAACAGGGTGATGTTTTGGGAATCTTAGTAGTCAATCTTCAACCTTCTGGTTCCAACTAGTCTGGCATCAATGTGCTTGTGGTCATCATGTAGTCACCATCCACCTCTGGGTGGGGGTCTTAGTTTCTGCAGAACAGCTCAAAGATATACATCAGATTGTTATCTATACCCCTTCTGGAGGAACTAGGAGTCCTGTGAGTCTATTCTAATCATTAATTGTTTGAGTTTGCTCCTTGGATCTCGGGGAAGGCCTAGGAGACTAAAACCTTTTTTATTCAAACAAGAAATGGGGGACATGGAGGGGCTTGTATACCTGGGAAGGCCCTGCTTGGTTTCAGTCCCCACCTTTCTTTGATACTCCTCAATCCTGAGGAGAACAGGATGGCATAAGAAAGAGAATAAAGGTTTGGATAGAGAGATTAATCATAAACTTGGTGAGGGAACTCAGTTTTAGGGGGACTCAGTTTAATTGTAATTGACACTATGCCACTTGGGGGCCCCAGTAACATTTGGGATATACTTTCAAGTGGTACTCTACCTTTGTACTATAATCAATAAGAAATTATTTACAGTTTCTTCATATCTCTCTCTGAAAAAAAAACAAAACCTCCTGTACCCTTTCACCCATGGACAACTGGATTTCTACTTAAAGAATTGAATGCCTTTCTTTTCAAGCTTTGTTCCATTTGAAAATGTAACGCTTGCAGGACTGTAAATTTGTGTGCCTATTATCAAATATAGGCCTGTCTCCTAATTCCCAGCCCAATGTTCTAATCTCCACTGAGGAAGTAAGAAGCCAAGTTTTGTAGAGAATGTTTTCTCATTAAATAAATGATAAAATTATTTATCAAAACAACCAAAAGTTTGTGTACACAATTTACCCTGCGGGGTAAGGGATGTGTCATATATTGGTGGTGCAACAGAAAGTTGAAGAGAGACCCTAAATGGGGCTACACAATGCCACTGGGAAAAGGGGAAGAAGAAGGAACAGGAAAAAAAGATGAGAAATGTGGCCAATTTCACAGCTTTGCTAGAAGCTTGTTGTATTGCCAGTAGTGTAGATACTGGCTCCAGGGCCCAGAAGGCTTGTTATATTTTTGTTATTTCATAAAGTTAGGGCATTTGGGGACAAAAAGGAAGTGGGGAGGGAGTAGGTAGGACTGGGAATGGAGTTTCCCACTGAGGCAAGTTTGACCTCTTATTTGCAGAGTCAGGGGAGAAAACTAACATTAGGTTAATGAGAAATAACATTAGTAACATGAATTGTAACTCATAGAACTTGAGTATTTGTGTGCCAGGCACTGTGCTAAGCCCCGTGCTTCCTGCCACAGCAATGAAGTTGAGTTATTTAAACGGGATAAATGCGTTTCTCTGCAGCACTAGAAACTCTGAGTTAAAGCAATACACCTCCTACTTCTACATTTCCTCTGCCTTCCTTTTCTTCCTTTTTAAAGTTCATTTAAACTTGCTATATTGTTTGACTGTTAAACTGCTTGAAACCTTTTTTGGGAATAAGATAAGATATAAATAAACTAACAACCTTACACAAACTAGTTAAGCTATAGTTGCACGGATATTTCAGCCTCTTGCTGTTCTTTATAGTTCCTTTTTCTGGCTCTAACCAAAGCTCTCTTTCATAGTTTTCTGGCCACTTAGGAAGTTATCTTTTGGTGTGGCCTCCAGGCCACATTCCTGACTCTCACCCATATCCTGAATCACCAACTGTGGTCCTTCTGTGAAATGTTCCTTTAATTATGACTCATGGCTTTTTGGTCTCTTAAGTTCTCTTTGACTTTAATATCCTGTGATTCTGTGAGTCCCTGGTACTATAATTATTGATCCTTGGTAGGCAGCTTCTTTTAAATACTTTTAGGTATTTGCTGATCCTAGGAATCAGGGTATGACAGGGAAGAAAGGTAAAATAAAATCTTTGAGTCAACGATACCTTCTTTTAATTTTCTACTCTTTCTTTTGCAGAGCTCCTTCTAAATACTGGCTTCATATTTATATTCATCAGTTTTTGTAAAACATAAGCCAAATTTCTATTTGTTTCCATTTTCAAAATCAATTGGTGAAAGAAGGGCATGTGTCAGCCAGAAGCAAGAAAATTCCTTGTAGGACACGAAATGTTATCTACCAAGTAAATTGTAGATACATAGAGATGATCAAGCCAAGTCTCTGCATTTTACAGATAAATAAACTGAGGGCTATCACATGTCAAAGGGCTCTGAGTTGTATGAGGGGTGGGAAACCTGGCATGGGCCTTTGCCTTGAGTCTTTGCCTCCTACAGTGTGTGATCTTAGTTGAGTCATCTCCCTTCATGGTGGGAACACCAGACACAACCTCATGGAGTACTTCAGGAGTCATAAAATGGGTGAGAAAGTTCATGATATGTTTGCCAGTGAAGATAACTTCTGTACAAGTATGAAGCATCATTACTGTGAATTGAGGTACTTGATAGCACATATGACTGCTCACAAATGAAACCTAAAAATACTCCAGTATGTGGGATGTAACTTTGAAGGTGTCTGTGGCAATAAATGGAGAACCAGAAATAAAACGGGATACAGGGTGTTGCTTAGCAATACAAATGAAAATGGGATAAAAAGAGTTCTTTAGCAGAGAAGAAGTTGGTTACTATTTATAAAACAGATAAGCAACAAAGATTTACTATATAGCACAGGGTATTGTACCCATTATCTTGTAATAACTTATAATGGAATATAACCTTCAAAAGCACTGAATCACTATGGTAACACAGTATTGTAAGTCAACTATACATCAATAAAAATGGTTGTGCTCTGCAATATATTTTCTTTCTTAGAAATTATAGATGCTTGCTATACTCATGTTTCTTCGTAGGAAATAGGGGGAAAATGCCTCTTAGTGCCTTACATGAGAAGAAAAATCTTAAAAGTTTATGTCATCTCTATAGATAATTTCTACTCTGGGGTAAGTAATCAAAAGAGATCAGAATGCCTATCCCCTATGAAAAAGACACTAATTTGAAGGCTTGAGTGATGGCCTTGGGGAAATCTTTCTTGTTTCTGCACTTACTGGGTATCCAAAATTGCTTTGACTTTTGAAAAGGGGAATAAATGTCACCAGTCTGAGGAACAGTTTGAGTAATATTCAGTTTTCACTTAATCTAATTTTGGACAGAGTAAAGGGGCTTTGGAAAAATGCTTTTGGCCTGTCTCATGTAGTTTAATACATAACTCATTTTGATTTTGTACCAAATAACAATAAATAAGCCTAAAAAGGAAAAGAGCTATCTGTGCTCTTGCAAAGGGCCCAAAAGAACAGAAGAAAGAATGATTTAAAGGATGAGAATGAGGGATATGGCTTTCACAGAATTTTTTTGGAGGGGGGTATCTGAAAGATAACTATGCCTTCCTGTGTGTCATTGGAAAGGAACCAGTTTACATATATAATCAGCTAAGCCATAAAACAGGTATCATATTCTATATGAAGGTATAGTAAGACAGAAAAGGGTGTGCAATGTTAATTGTAGATGTGTTAGATTCCTTAACAAAATACTGCAAACTGGGAGGCTTAAAAAACAGATTTATTCTCACAATCTGAAACCTAGAAGTTTGAAATCAAGGTGTCGTGAGGACCATGTTCCCTCTGAAGGCTCCATGGGGGGAGTGTTCCTTGCTTCTTGTAGCTTCTGGTGTGTGTCAGCAATCCTTGCTGTTCCTTGGCTTGTAGAAGCACGACCCTGTCACAAGTCCACCTTCTCCTTGTGCCTTCACTTCTCTTTCCCTCTGTCTATATCTGCTTTGTGCCCAAATTTCCCCTTTTTGTAAGTATACCAGTCATATTAGGCTCTAACCTAATCGCATCATGTTAACTTGATTGTTTTTGTAAAAACCCTATTGCTAAGTGTCACGTTCTGGGATGTGGGGCCAGGACTCTATCGTATCTTTTGGGAGACATGATTCAACCCATTCCAGCAGAGAAAATGGCATTGTTCAATAAGCGTTTATCAACGTGTCTCTCACAGTACCTAAAAAAAAGAAAGTCCTTCAACAGAGAATGTGAATATTCTAGTTTGGCAAGAATATTACTACAAAGAGGAAGAGTGGTTCACTAGGTTACCCCAATTTGATGAAGGCAGCACCTATTAATTGTATTCAATGCCTTTTGCCAGTTGCTGTATTGTTCAAACAAATAGGGAATTACCAATTAGATTGTTGATGTATTTCAAATCTAGCGAGAGTATACCCTGCCCAATGAGCAAAGCTTACCAGGTGTAGTGACAGGCCCCACAAAGCCTTTAAAAAATTGGGAACATGGGAGTGCTGTTCTCCAAGATCCTGGTTGCACTTCTTTTGGTTACATTCCTAGCAGTGGGATTGCTGGATCATATGGTAGTTATATTTTTAATATTTTGAGGTACCTCCATACTGGTGTCTATAGTGGCTGCACCATTAAAAAAAAAATACCAACAGTGTGTAAGAATTCCAGTTTCTCTACATCTTTGACAACACATTTTTGTGTTGTTATAAAATTTACATGGTAAGATTTTAATTTGGTAAAGTATTGATAATTTAAAATTTTGACAATGTTTAAATGTTTAAAATGTTAAATAATTGCTTTTAGTTGAGTTAACAACTACACACAACAAAATGCACATTGATATAAGATAGACTTAGTAAACTTCGGTCATTAAATTAAATTTTTTTCTATAATAGTAATTTACTAAGGTATTGGAACTAGTGAAAATACGTTTAATGAAATTTTTTTTTAAATTGGGGTAGAGTTGTTTTACAATGTTGTGTTAGTTTCTACTGTACAGTGAAGTGGAGTTCCCTGTGCTTTACAGCAGATTCTCATTAGTTATCTATTTTGTACATATTAGTGTGTATATGTCAATCCCAGTCTCCCAATTCATCCCACCTCCCCCTTTCCCCCATTGGTGTCCATACATTTGTTCTTTGCATCCGTGTCTCTATTACTGCCTTGCAAACCTGTTCGTCTGTACCATTTTTCTAGATTCCACATACATGCATTAATATATGATATTTGTCTTTCTCTTTCTGACTTCACTGTGTATGACAGTCTCTAGGTCCATGCACATCTCTACAAGTAGCCCAATTTCATTCCTTTTTATGGCTGAGTAACATTCCATTGTATATATGTACCACATCTTCTTAATCAATTCATCTTTGTGGCCTCTCCCGTTGCGAAGCACAGGCTCCGGATGTGCAGGCTCAGCAGCCATGGCTCATGGGCCCAGCCACTCCGCGGCATGTGGTATCTTCCCAGACTGGGGCATGAACCTGCATCCCCTGCATCAGCAGGTGGACTCTCAACCACTGCACCACCAGGGAAGCCCTCAAAGCAGTCTTGAGAAAGAAAAACAGAGCTGGAGGAATCAGGCTCCGAGACTTCAGACTGTACTACAAAGCTACATTAATCAAAACAGTATGGTATTGGCACAAAAATAGAAATATAGATTAGGAAATTCTATTCTTAAAAAAAAAAAGGACAGGGTCTTCCAAATATTTCTGCAGAGGAGGTATCCTCTCTTGGGAGGAAAAAGTCCTAGAATAACTTATGGATGGTAAAGCTCAGTACCCCAACATGCGTCACCTTATCTGGAGTGCTTCAGTGGGCACTGACCCTAATTGGGCTACTTGTTAATTTCCCTGTACTTCTGTCCTAACTAATTTTAGTTCTGTATCCTTTAGAGAAGGGGTCTTCATGTTGAGTAGAAATATGTAGAGAAACGCTTTATCATAAGAAAAACCCACAAGAGCTTTTAGGGAGGGTTTAGGGATATATGGATACCACGTATAAAAGGAGTAAGGGGCGCTTACACTGTGACTTCTGTGACTGGATATTTAGTTCCCCTAATAATAGCAGTAAAAAAAAAGACTGGAGCATTTTTTAGGTAACAGGAAGTTCAGTGCAAAGAGTGAAGACATTACTCTGTAGCCAGTTTTTGGGCAGAGAAATACTGAATAACCTTTGTGAAAAGTTTTTTTTTTTTTAATTAATTTATTTATTTTTGGTTGCACTGGGTCCACTGCTGCACATGGGCTTTCTCTATTTGTAGTGAGTGGGGGCCACTCTTCCTTGTGGTTCACAGGCCTTTCACTGAGGTGGCCTCTCCTGCTGCAGAGCATGGGCTCCAGGCACGCGGGCTTCAGCAGCCGTGGCCTGTGGGCTCAGTAGTTGTGGCTCGCCGGATCTAGAGCACAAGCTCAGCAGCTGTGATGCACTGGCTTTGTTGCTCCATAGCATGTGGGATCTTCCCAGACCATGGCTCGAATCCATGTCCCCTGCCTTGGCAGGTGGACTATTAACCACTGTGCCACCAGTGAAGTCCTGGAATTGCTGGAAAGAATAAGAAAGCTAGCTGGTCATCTGGGACCTTTAGGGGATAGTAAGTGAAGAGTGACTGGGAATTTGGAGGTAGTTAAAAATAAATGAGTTGGCCTAACATTTATTTCATCTCTTATAGTTTATAGAACTTTAGATTTCAGAGAGCATGAAGGTCTGTATGTGATTTTCTGTATGAGAGATTTAAGACCAAGGGAGATTAAGTAACTTGGCCAAGGTCACAAAAATGGCCAATGATGGAACATGCGCAGCACCCAGGAATCCCAGTTTCTAGGCTGATCCTGTCCACATTGCTCCCCACTGCACAGCAATGTTTTCTTTTTTAAGATAGTTTACTTATTTATTTGATTAATTATTTATATTAGAGTAAAATTTCTTTACATTGTTGCATTAGTTTCTGCTGTACAGTGAAGTGAATCAGCTGTATGTATACCTATATCTCCTCCCTCTTGGACCTCCCTCCCACCCACCCATCCCACCCATCTAGGTCATCACTGAGCACTGAGCTGAGCTCCCTGTGCTATACAGCAGGTTCCAACTAGCTATTTCACACATGGTAGTGTATATATGTCAAACCTAATCTCCCAATTCGTCCCGCCCTCCCCTTCCCACAGCAATGTTTTCTATCTCTTCCTTTTGCTGCTGTCCTCTGCTTACAGCTCCCTTTAAGCCACACCCGTGGAAGAACACGAGAAGCATGGAATCTTTTTATTTGCTAGTAGGTAGCGTCCTATATAGGTATCAGCCTATGGCGTTCATAATCATCCTCTCTCCAATCTTTTAACTCTCATCCCTGCCAGCCTTCATTCTGGGTCTCCATTTAAACAAGAATTAGCCTGAATGACTAGAAACTCAACGTAGAAGTTTCAAATTCTAAGGACCCTCCCCTTTTCTCCCATAGTTGAAAAGAACTTTCTATTAATTTAGCTTTTGAAACATTTAGCTGCCCAGTCCTTGAAAGATATCCTTTCAAACAAAACCTGTAGCTGTGGAGGCAAAATGGAAACAATTGAGGTCTATGGGTTATTCTAGAATAAGTACCAAATAGGTGGGTGGACCAAGGGGAAATCTCTGTATTTACTAACATTTAATTAACTTCATTGTATAACGGATTGCTTATATATTAAGGCACCTATGTGTTTTTCAGTTTCCATTTCAAGTTAAGTGAAGTCTTAGTGCTGCTTCTGGAATTCAGTTTATTTTGACCTTCCCTCACTCATGCTTTGACTATGTGACGCTTGTTGTATATTTCAGGATCGGTTCCAGTCAGTACAGGGACACTAAAAAGAGTAAACATTTCGAAGTGTCCTTCCATCAGTGCTCAGTATTTGAGGTTTACCACAGTTGAGGCTTACTCACAAGGGCAAGTCTAGAGTTGAAAGGTGATGATCAAATCCAACTCCTTCATGTTATAGATGGAAAGCGAGACTGAGAGTTAGCTGACTTCAGGTGACTTGGATGTACTGGTGTAATGGAGCCAGTGTTTGTTTCCACAGAGTTCTCCTGCTGAATTCCACATTGCTATGGTGTCTAGTTTCAGTTTCTTGCCAACTGAGGGTAAGGTTTTCTAGGCTCAAAGAAACATGGCTGGTTATGATGACGGTAGACCCTCTAGGGATGAAGTATCTTTGCCATCCCCTCAGGAGTGTGGTGTGGTGAGAAGGGTATAGGTTTTGGAGCTAGATTCCTAGCACCACCACTTCGTAGATCTGTCATTGAACAAGCTTAAAGTCTGAAACTCTGATTCTTCATGTGTAAAATGATATAACAGTAGCTTTCTTAGAGGTGATTTTGAAGATGAAATGAAGGTAAGTAAAAACAGCTGTCATAAATAGAAATTAACATTCACCCAACCCCTTCCTCTTGTAATCTCTATTGGATGAATTTGTGGTTCTGCTGAAGGTATGTGCTCTCCAAAGGCTCCCTGGGAGCAGGGTTGATGGCAGTGTGAGGGGTCTGGTTTTGCAGAGAGGAGTTGGGAGTATTTTAGCATCAAAATTATTTCTTGGGGCTTCCCTGGTGGCGCAGTGGTTGGGAGTCCGCCTGCCGATGCGGGGGGCGTGGGTTCGTGCCCCGGTCTTGGGGGGTGCCGCGGGGTGACTGGGGCCGTGGCTGCTGGGCCTGCGCGTCCGGAGCCTGTGCTCCGCGACAGGAGAGGCCGCGGTGGTGAGAGGCCTGTGTACCCCCAAAAAAAAAAAAAATTATTTAGTGGCCTTAGTTCCCCTTAGGTCTGGGATAGAGCTTGTGAACGGGATCCTTGGAAACTAAATATAATGGTCTCACTGGATTACTGTTTATAAAACATTTTACTTTGCTTCCAGAAGCTGTAACAAAACACTCTCCATTAACGTTGCTTTCTTCCATTGCCTCTGAGAGACAGGCGTTAGCCCCTGTGGCTAAGTTCTCTATCAGAGTACCCTTGTCACGTAATAAATTCATTTGTAATCTGTTACCTTTGATGTGTTGGTTTGTTGGGGCTTAATTTTCTAAAGCTTTACATGTTTCCTATGTTTTTCTAAATGGAATTGTAATGCTCTTGTGGAAACACAAGGCATCTTGTGTATTTTAATTAGAAATATTCTCTACATAGCACTTAGTGTAAGAGTATATGATATTATGGGTGCCTAAGGAATGCCAAGACAGTTCCTCACTGTTCATTTAGAGTCACATTTGAACTTTGGGCTAAGCTAGTTTTCTTTGAACACACTCGTGGTGAAAATTTTCCTAGTGAAAAAAATGAAAAGATGGTCTTTGCAAAATGAGCAAGTCTGCTTAGTTTTTGTGGCCATGGAGTGCAACTATGTGGAACAGACATGAGAAATACTTTTTTGGTTTTCTATCCTTTCTTTATCTCAGTTGCCTGTTCATTTTTCAAGTTTAATGACAACTTAGTGACTTTATATGAAAAGTAACATTGTGGGTCATCTGGAGAACAAAGAGAAGTCACTTGTAAGTGCCACGGGTGCTCTCATGATGTTGACAGTCTGGTGATTTCTGCATTTTTGTTGTATCAAAAATTAACAGATTATACCTTTTCTTCAGAGTATTGTTTCCATATAGATGGGCTCATAAGAGAGGAGTAAGTTTACTTGCCAATATGCTATCTTACCCACTAAGAGGTGATACATTGTGTGTGTGTGTGTGTGTGTGTGTGTGTATGTGTAAACATACCAATGACATCCTCTGGCCTTCCTCTACCATCATGTATTAGGTACAGGTGCTGAAGTCTGTACTGGTAAAATGGTCACAGGGCATTGGTTTGGTTCACCAAGTTGTTGTCCCATTGGCCAGAAAAGTGAGGAGATAATGTAGGCAGAGGGAGGGGGTAGGAGAGTTTACTATCAGTTTCTTAAAATGAGTTTTATTATTTCAATTTTTGATGATGGTGGTTTATAAAATGTTTTAGTACACAAGGCTATTTGGAAAAATTGAAGAGTCAAAAGCCAAAATAAAACAAAAATTATTTAATTCCATAGCCCAGAGATAAGCAAAAGTCATGGCTGGTATAGCTTTTACAAAATTGTACATGTACTATACATATATATATATACTTATGTTCATAAATATGCCTCATCATTATTTAAAATGATGACAGTTGACCCTTGAAAAACAAGGGGTTGGACTGCCTCGGTCCACTCATATGCATGAATTTCTCATTAAACACGTACTGTAGTACTCCAGGATCTGTAGTTGGTGAATCTGCAGATACAGAACTGTGGACATGGAGGGCCGAGCATAAAGTTATATGCAGATTTTTGATGGGGGGGTTGGCGCCTTTCACCCCCTGCATTATTCAAGGGTCAACTCTATAAAAGTAATCTAAATGCATGATAAAAACAGTATTTAACGATATGAAATAAAAGGTTATTCTTTTGCCCAATACCATCTCTTCATTGCTCTTTCTACATGCGGGAGTTTTTGACCATTTCTGTTTTTTATTCTTGTGACAGCACTTTCATAACTCCAAACAATAATCTTATAACTCCATTAGAGATTTATTACGGGATCCCCACACTAGAAAAGAAATCTAGCTCATAGACAGTAATAGTCATCTCTCCTCCAATTTACAAACTTTAGTAAAAATTATATTGGCTTCTTTCATTTGCTTAGTACTATAAATAGTAAACTTAAGTATATTTTTATTGATCCGACAAACTTAAATATACGTCTCGACTCCCTCACAGGTAAAATGTATAAATGTGCATTTCTAGAAATCCTCCCTTTTTGGCTTTATCTACAAGTTGTGTTAATTACAGGGACACAGTTGATAATTTTGTGAACAACTCCAGGGAGCACCATTCCTTTATCATATGTTCGCATAGTTATTGCAGTAAAGTGTCTTGCAGAGGGGATACTATTTTGTAATTCATATAAATATACCATTCGGCGAAGAATAGACAAGATAAATTTTGTGTAGAATATTCCACAACTATAATGAAATGTTTTGTCCATATGTCTATGCTAAAACCTGAAAACCAATAAATATAACTTTGTATGTTTATTCACTCTGGAATTATGAAGTGTGATATGAGCCTTCTGGAAGTGTAGACTCCGAGGTGACTGAAGGTCTGCTGCTTATAGAAGAATGTCCTAAGCATAAAGGTCAAAGAATTATCTTGTTTTACATGCCTTCACTTGATTTAAAATCATGTTATGTTTCAGTTTGCTTCATATTTTGACCATAAATGTTTTTGTTTGGCTTTTTGTCCCTCTTGAGTTCTTAATTTCAATTTTTGTGACTCTTGAAAGCCTATCATTAAATCTTAAATGAGATATTTGTTAAAGCTACTTTCTTAAAGTCCTCCTTCCAGGAATGCTTTGACTTCTTGTTTTCGTTTAGATCAATTGAGTCTAAATTTCTAGGTCTGAAGTCCAGGTTTTTTCCTAAGATACATGATGTTTTTCAACCTTCTCCCTGCCTTTGGTTAGGTTCACAGCTTTTTGGATCCCATGTTTTCCTTTATTCTAAAATTCTTACTGTGTTTGCTGGTATGTATCCTCAAGAGATTTTGTTAGAAAATGTGCATGGGAGATAACTTTGAGTCTTTAAATGTCTGAACTTCTTCCACTCCTATTCCAAAACAAGGAAAATTATACTCTGGAGTACGACCATCGATGCTGAGAGTCTAATTCTTCCCTGGTTGAAGAATTGGTCAGTATACTGGTTGGTCAGTATACTTTCTTTTAAAGAGCACATCTTCCTTTATTGCCTAGATATGAACGGTATGCCGTCAGCCTTTCTTAAAGTGATGTGGTTTTACTCCATCATTTTTAATGGTTTCTTAGTAGGACACTACTGATTTAACTGATAATCAATGGGAACCTAGATTGTTTTTTTTAAGAATTTTTTTTCCCAAATGATGCTATGAAGAATGTGCTTATCCTTATTTAATAACAGCAAACTCTTATATACAGGGTACTGTATGCCAGTATCTGCCTATGAACTTGATATATACTAAATTATTCCTATAGTAACCCTAGGAGGTAATTACTATTATTAGTTCCATTTTACAGATGGGGAAACGGTTGCACAGAGAGGTTAAGTAACTTATACATAGTCAAACAGCTTGTAAATGACAAAGTTAAGGTTTGAAGTCAAGGAGTTTGGCTTGAGTCCCTGCTCTTAATCCATCTGCTCTTTCCTTCACCTAAGTCCCTGGAGGTGGAATTGAGGGGTGGCAAAGAGGGCATCCATCCCATCTTTATTAAAGAAGAAAGCACTCCTGGTAATTACTTACTAGGCACATAAGCAGTAGAATGTTAGAGGTGGTATAATCTGAAGTTTTGAGTAATGAAACTTGAAAATTCCAGAGACTGGCTCAAGAGTGGCTCAGAGGGCTTCTCGGTGCTCAAGGAGCCAGCTCTGAGAGTTGAAGGAATCCTATCCATTTACAGTTCTGTGGTGGAAAACTGCATTCTGAGCTAGCAAAACTCGATTTTATCATCTCTGCCTTGTAGGGAGCTTTATGTTGTACCGTTCATTCCCTAGAGAGGGAGGAAAAAACTAAGCCGAATAGAAAATGAGGTTAGTTATGGCCTAGCAATTGCACCGTGCTGAAAGTGGCATTTGGAACACCTCATCAGAGCCCATACTTGTACATGCCACTTTAAAAGCGTAATCCACAGTTTATATGGTTTTGTTAAAAAGAGGGCTAACGTGTTGAGGGAAATAGAACCCAAGGCAGGGGAAGGGATATTAATGTATAAAAGCCAAAGGGCTGTCAAAATAACCTTGTGGTGATCTGATATTTATTTTGAGATTATACTGTCATTCAAAGAACATTTATTGCTGAATGGTGGCTGAATTTGCCCCCCTGCCTACCCTCTTTTTAAAGGGGAATGGAGGTTTTGAATGCCTATAATTAATTCATCAGTTTCTGCTGCCAGTTTTCTACATGCCAAGAGAGGAAACTTTCAGAAGCTGATGCTACAAGGAACGCGACAATTACTAAACATTTTTTGCTACATCTTCTTATTTGCTATCAGGCGATGGAGTAGCATTAGAAGATTACTAATAGTGAAGGATAAAGGAGTAGTCGGTGTAGTTTAGCTAATGAAAAAGCCTTTTGAAAGGGTTAGTGTTTAAAAAAATGGGCAAATTAGATGCCCAAGAAAGTGTATGTCTAAGGAAATAGTAACAACCTAGAATTCCATCACTAACCCTAGTCTTTTCCTGAGTTGCTGAGTTGCAGCTCGGTTTTAGCGATATGTATTAGAAACAGTTTCTGTTTTTTGGAGAGGATTTTTCCAAAGGTATGCATAGGAATATAGAAAAGAAAGAATTAGGTATACCTAGAGAATGGAAAGATGGGTATATGCTACAGAGCTGGATTCTGCAGGGTCAGACTTGTCCGTGTGTTGATGCAGGTGAGATGGACCAGGGACATTCTCAGTATTTTTTCCTATTAGTCAACTCCTATCCTCCATCCCACTTGTACACATAGGACATTGTTCTCTACCAGAATAATTTCTGATAGAATCATGTTCCTCTAAGTAGTGAAATAAATTTCAAAGTATTTTTGAAATATTTTAAACATAGGAGCAAAGTGTTCATCTAAAATATAGTTGAAGGCAAAAAAACATTGTGAAAAAAAAGTTGGGAGACTTGACCTATGAGATATCAAGATTACTTCAACTTAATAAAACCTTGTGGTATTGGTATAGGTACAGAAAAATAGATTAATGGGATTGAATAAATCAGTGAATAAACCTGCACACATATGGAAATCTGATAACAAACAAATGGTATTCCAAAGGCATATACACCAGACACAGTCAATAGATGATCTAAATTTGGGAAGCAGAATTTAGAATAAAATAGATCATCTTTATGACTTCAGGATAGGGAAAGGTTTCTTAACATACAGAAAAATTTCAGAAGGGAAAATATTGGATAACTTTAGCTACATCAAAATTAGAAACTGCTTTTTATCAAAAGATGCAAAAAGGAAATCAAAAGACAAGCCACAAACTGAGAGATAAATAATACATATAACTGACAAAAGAATAGTATCCAGAATATGTAAACAGCTCTTAAAAATCATTAAGATGAACAACTCAGGAAACAAAAGATAAGGGCAAAAGATAAGAGCAGGCAATCCTCCATCAGAGACTGAATGGCTGGTAACCTCTGACCAAGATGCCTGAGATGTTCCCCTCAGCTTGACTAAACTTAAACAGACTTCTCCCCGACTCTAGGCTCCTGAAACTTCTCATCGTAAATTCTTCCTCTGTGCCTTTGAGATGTAAATTTTTAAAAAAGCCTCTTGCCAGTTTTATAAGCTAAGGATGTCTTCCTCAAGAACCTGGGGGTCAGCCCTTTGAAATGTAATCATCAAGAGAGACAGAGAGACAAAGCACCCCAGGCTTCCCTGGTGGCGCAGTGGTTGAGAGTCCGCCTGCCGATGCAGGGGACACGGGTTCGTGCCCCTGTTTGGGAAGATCCGCGGAGCGGCTGGGCCCATGAGCCATGGCCACTGAGCCTGTGCGTCCGGAGCCTGTGCTCCGCAACAGGAGAGGTCACAACAGTGAGAGGCCCGCGTACCGTAAAACAAAAACAAAAACAAAAAAAAGAGAGACAGCGCCCCTACATCCCCATCTCTGTGGGAGGGAAGCACAGATGGTCCAGTCACAGAGAAGACAATTGAAAACTCAGAGATAATTGGATGTGTTGGACACATACCATGAATTGACCTCCCTCCTAATGTCCTCTAGTACTCTTCTGCTAGCTCACCCCAGCTTTTAAAAATCCTCCTGCCCTTTGTTTCAGCAGACTTGAGTTCAGACTGCATTTTCTCTAGCATTGAAATAGTCTTGAATGAAGTCTCCTTACCTGTTTAAGCTTGCCAGTGCAACTTCTGCTTCGATACCCCTAATCAGGAAAATTATAAAACTACACATACATACCATTTCATAGCCACAGAATGGCAAGTGTTAGATTGGAGAGCAATAGGAGCTCTTCTGCAATCTTGGTGTAAATATAAATTGGCATAATACTTTTGGGGTACAATCTGACAATCTTGATAAGTTGAAAGTGTGCCTATCTGATCCAGCAAACCCATTTTTAGATACTGTAAGAGAGGAAAATTTTTCCTCTCCCCTCTTAGGTTCTTTTGGCTGGTCTAATAATTAAATTGACATAAGACAGAGTAACAAGAGAAAAACAAACTTAATTTTGTATGTATAGGTGCCCCACATAGACAAAGAAGCTCCCAGAAAGTCAGGCAATTGAGGATTATATACCACCCTGAGCTAAGGAGAAGGAGGGTAGGTGTCTGGAACTACAGAGGGGAGAAGATGGGAACTACAATTCACAGAAAGGTGGGAAGAGCAAATATTTGGTAAACAAATGTTTTCCATGCTATGCAGAAACAATGGGGCCCAGAGAGGACTTTGAACGAAGAGGTCCTGCTGAGCTCCTCCCAGCTTACCACACCTCGACCATACTCTCTGCAGTTATCTCTGGTGAGAATTCTTTTCCTGAACCAGACTCATCATCTAAATTCTTTTAGGCAGTTAAGGGGGAGGTAAAGAGCTCTTCTTGAATCTATTGGGACTTGATTTTTAGCTCAAAATAATGCACATGCCAAAGGGACACATTCTGGGGTGGCTTTCCCTGAACACCATCAATACATACCCTAAAGAAACTCTCCTTCAGGTACACAAGGAGATATGTAGAATAGTACTTACAACAGCTATGTTTGTAATTAAAAATGAAAAGAAAACTGGAAACAACCTAGTTGTCTATCAGTGGGAGAATGAATAAAAATTTATGGTATATCCATAAAATAGAATACCGTAGAGCAGTGCGTAAGTCAGAAATAGAAAGTTAACTAAAGAAATGAAGTTTCAGAAAAACATACACGGCATCACATCCCGAAAATAAAAATTTAAAACATATTGCCTAGGGATCCATACATATCACCATGCATTTCCTAATTATTTTGTGCTGTGATAAACTTCAAATTCTGAGAGTAATTACCTCTAAAGATAGGGGTCGAGACAGGGTGAAGGTGATGCGTCCGGGAGGAACACATGGGCTTGACAAATGGGTTGTGAAGTGTTTTGTTTTTTGAGCCTGAATGGTAGAAACACAGGAGATAAAATATTCTTTATACATTTAATGTCTGACATTTTTTTTTATAATAAACCACAGAAAATGATTTTGTGGCAAAGAGTTGGGTGTTTATACCTCATTATGTCAACATCCAGATGGCACTTGAAGTTTTACTGTGTCCTTGAAGTAGAACACTCTTTGATCTGTAAATGGGATTCAGCCAAGTTTGGGCCAGTCATTAGATATAACTGTCTTCCCACCTCTGGCTCTGGAATACGGTGTGATCTCCGAGTCATCAAAGTGTACTTTCCGGACATGCAAGGCTCCTCAAAGAGTGGGGGAAATGCCAATATTTGGTATACAAGTCTTAGGAACAATCCTTGGTTCTGTGAGTCCATTAAGCCTCTTTTACCTCAAAGGCAGGGTGGTGGGAGATGATCATACTGAAGGTTCAAAGTAACTATGACTGAGCTAAGAATGTGGACAGGGGCCTGGGGTTGGAGATGGGTTCCCTCTAATATGTCTACGCTTGTTACTCCTCCTTACTTAGCTCAGCTCTCATGATGAGGGACTGCTTTTCCTACAAGTTGAGAAGTTCCTGGGAACACAGGTGGATGTTGGCAGCATTTCTAATGAAGTCCCTGGCTAGGAGGGGTACTTGTGGTAAAGCCTCCGAATGAAGGTTGGGAGTGGCAGTGCTGGGGAATGCCACTGCTGTTTGTTTTCTCCTCACTGCTACACAATTTAGGCAAACCATGCAGAGGGATTTGGGAAGAAGGGTGAGGTATTGCATCATTACCTAGTTGCAAAACCTATTAGAAAATGCTTTCAGATACGTAAGAAGACCCTAACATAAGGATCCTCATTTCAGGACAGCCATATAAGTTCCCAAACAAAAAGAAGCAATGTCTTCTAAGTGCTATGTAGTTGCTGTTACCTTTCATTAAAAAACAAACAAACAAAAACAAAACTGTCTTACAAAATGGCTTTCGATTATCAAGAGAGATTAAAGAATGGCTTTTCCAAGTTCTCCATGGCCCACTCACAAGCTTCAACTGATTTGAGCAAAACAGGAAGCATTAAATGCAAGAAAAGAGTGCTACTTGGGAGTTCTGCGGATGTAGTAGGCAAATGTGGAGTGATGCTGACTCCCCTTCTTCATATCATTGACCTGGTGGTCCCAAGGCAGAACAATGATGTGTGTGGTGATGATGGGTTTTTGGTACCACATCTTGGATGATTGTTATGGGAGAAATGATAGAAATAGGGTTAGACGGGCCAACCCCTATACAGTAAAAATTCAGCATATAACTTTGTAGTTGGCCGCCCTTATCTGCAAATTCAACCAATTGTGGATTGTGTAGAATTCTAGTACATATTTATTGGAAAAAAACCCATGTATAAATGGATCTGTGCAGTTCAAACCTGTGTTGTTCAAGGGTCAACTGTATATAGTCATCCTTCGATACTCACAGGGAATTGGTTCCAGAGCCCTGTGGGCACCAAAATCCAAGGATGCTTACATTCCGTACATACATGGCACAGAATTTGCTTGTAAGCTACACACATCCTCTTCACTTTACATCTCCTCTAGATTCCTATAATACCTAATACAATATAAATGCTATGTAAATAGTTGCTGGCATATGACAAATTCAAGTTTTGCTTTATGGTACTTTGTGGAATATTTTTCTGAATATTTTCCATCTGAACTTAGTTGAATACTCTCTGAGGAACCTGTGGATAAACAGAGCCAACTGCATTAGATCTTTGTCTCCTTTCTGGCACAGAGCTCTCCAAACTCTTGGCACTTCCCCAGAGAAGAGAGCAATAAAGGTGTCTTTTATGTTAATGAGGTGACTTTCGGAAAGCACCTAAGGATGGGGCCTGGCTGCCAGGAGAACCAACCTTGTGATTAGAGGACTTACAGTCCCACCTCCTGACCTCTGAGGAGAGGAGGGGCTGAAGGTTGAATTAATCACCAACGGCCACTGACTTAATGAATCATGCCTATATAATGAAGCCTCCATAAAACCCCCAAAAGACAGGATTTGGAGAGCTTCCAGGCTGGTGACCACATGGAGATCTGGGAAGATTTTTGTGCTCTCAGGGGGCCTGGAAGCTTCACAACCCTTCCCCACATACCTTGCCCTGTGCATCTCTTCCATCTGGCTATTCCTGAATTATATCCTTTTATAATACACTGGTGATCTAGTAAGTAAAATGTTTCTCTGAGTTCTGTGAGCCATTCTAGCAAATTAATTGAACCTGCAGAAGGGTTGTGGGAATGTCTGATTTGTAGCCAATCAGTCAGGAATACAGGTAGCAACCTGGACTTGGAACTAGTGTCTGAAGTTCAGGGAAGGGATTGTACGAAGCCCAATATATAGCATAACTGACCCTTATACTCACTGAACGATAACGCCCTGTTTATATAACTCCTGTCAGTGGAATTATGTACTATTTGTCCATTTGTAACTAGCTTATTTTGCTTAGCATAATATCCT
Organism: Neophocaena asiaeorientalis asiaeorientalis; assembly: GCF_003031525.2. Classification (NCBI taxonomy): domain Eukaryota; kingdom Metazoa; phylum Chordata; class Mammalia; order Artiodactyla; family Phocoenidae; genus Neophocaena; species Neophocaena asiaeorientalis. Next base: position 23,789 of record NW_020175439.1, on the reverse strand, counting down.
TTAGGACCTTAACTGCTAACTTTCTGAGAAAAAAATAGGGATTTTTCTCATTTTTCTATTGTCCAGATATATGCATAAATAAATTAGAAAAATGAGTTTTGTATGACCAGAAATACTCACGAAAAACTCCTAAGAGGAAAAGGCAAGGTCTTGAGAAAAATGGGGAATATGATTCTATTTTGGTTAAAAAAAAAACCAACTAAGAAATATCTAATACATGTTACAAATATGTGAATATTTGAGCAAGGAGAAAATGTGGAAGGACACACACTAGGTTGTTTCTGTTGGTTACCTTAGGATATGGGACAGAGTGTGGGGGAGATAGGATTAGACTTTATATGTTTTTCTGATGTTTCACATAATAGTGATTTGTTGAAAATCATAAAGTAAAAAGGCTTAAAAATATTAAATGATATAATGGATGTAAAGCTATTGGCACTCTGCTTCATAGATGGGTTGCCTTCATTCTTTATTCTTTGTCCTTTGGTGAAATTTCTGGCTCTTTCCCTGTATATTTCTGTTCTCTACCAGGGCTCTGCAGACTTTGGAGGGATGTAAGTAGCTCTTTGTTACATGGGCATTAGGGATGCTTAAATAGTCCCAGCCTGAAGTTTGAGATTTCATTCTTATTTATAGTATACATACATACAATTTCCATTCAGGAAATCATTCAACAAATATTTGTGTGACTATTAAACCCTAGATATTCTGCTAGGCCTTGGTGACATGATAGGGGAATAAGCTAGGCCCAGTTCCTGCCCTTAAGGAGGTTACATACCGGTAGAATGGTCCCTCCAGCAGCGACAGGAATAGTTACAAGCAGAGATGTTCGAGTTATTATCTGAAAGGGACCCTGGGCTTAAACCTCGGACATTCTGAAAATGTAACAAAAACTAGTCATTTAACAGAAGACTTTATGCCAAAAAGAATAAGGTTTCCCAACGAAGGAACTTCTCTCTCATCCTAACTGATAATCAGGCAAAGCCCAATAAAGTCTCATCAAGGAGTTTAATGCTTGGGTTTAATTTGGTGAGAGTGAAGTTAGTATTCTATCAGTGGCAACAAATGGCAACCATCATTATTCCACTTGAGTGCTTTATTGCAGCTTGAAACACCCTGAGCTACGCATATGGGGTTTCTGCTTCAGCTCAGCAGTAGGCAATACAGCATATGCAGTCTCCCTGGGATTCTCAAAACCTGCAAAGGAAGTGACAGTTGCTTTACAGAATCTCCCCCTTCTTTTCAAATGTGTTCCACAACAAGAACTTCATCCGGCATCATGTTAGAACTTCTGCTTCAGCAGATGTCTATAGCCCTAAAATAAAAAATTCTCTATTTAATGCTTCTATTAAAAGTCCCTTGTGGCCACACACAGTAGTGATCACCACATGACTGAAAACACTTCAGGGGAATATGGTACAAAATGCAAATGTGGAACATGTTGAGATGTGAGTCTCAAATATCTGAAGTTACCCTGCTATCTCAGAGGACTTGGGGAAATAGTCATTTGGGGAGAAAAGCAAAGATGCAGCCCAGAAAAGAGATTTGAGTGTGAGTTGTACTATGTGGTCTATTTAAGAAGGCAGCATGGAAATCCCATCTGCTTCATGGAAGTAAGCCATTCAGAAAGTATGGATGCTAACTGCTCAGATTGTAGGACTGGAGGCTGATCAGAACCTTGCCTTTAAATCTTCCTCATAGCCCATTTGTGTTTCCTTCTTTTCAGTCTCTAGGAGTTGTGGATTGAAAAGAAAATACCTGTCAAGAAAAACTGTGAAAGATGTTGAAATGGGCAAAGTAAGATTTGTCTTGCCTAGCTCATCCATCTGGGATATAGCTGTCTTTCCTTGTTTTGAGTTACTTTACAACGCTGAAAATTGTAGCAAACTGATGATCATACAAATGATTCTTGCTTACAGAAGTGCAAAGTAATTGTATCCAGTGAAATGCAGTCATTGATTGCCACATCGGTTATTTATTGCTCATGTTACATTATTTTTGAATTCATTTAAGAGTTCCTTCTTTCTATGTGTCTACTCTTTGGGGTCCCCTTTGGATTTACTGTAAAATCTCACTGGCTCCCTCAAAAATAAGTTAAATATAATCTATGATACATGTTTATTTTATGTTTGTATGGAAGTTATAGTTTAATCTTAAAAGTTATCCCTTACCACATTTCTGGGAAAGATGAATCATTATGTCCTAAACATATCCCAAAGAAGGTACTACAAAATGTTGGTTCCACTGGATTCTAAGAGGGATTTTATGATCAACTCTATTTGGGAAGTGTAGGATTAAACAAAATCTTTACTGAGGCATCTTTCAGTCTTAAATATGCCAAGGTTCAATATTAATCTCCAGGTAGAGGATGTAATTTTCTGAGTTTTGCCAAACCACTTCGATAAGGAATTCTCTGGGAAAGGAATGCTTTTGAGAAATCCTGTCTCAGGAAGAATTGCTAAGGAAGTGCTGAACCCAGCTTGGCTCTGGTTTGGGAACGTAGATAAAGTAGAAAATTTATAAGAAACTAAAGGAAAGGTGGACAGGGGCCAAAATAAGCTTTATCTTTGTGGAGTTTCGTGTTGGATTGGCCTTGCTGAGTCATTGGCCACAAATGATGTGCCCAAATCTCTGGCACTTTTGTGGTCAGAGAAATGTGTGCCCATTAACACGTCTTAGTACAGGGACTATAGCCACACTCAGAAAGGATCCTGATAGGTTTTCCTAGAGTACCCAGGACCACTGAAGCCATGCCCAAAGTTTGGGTTGATTTAGGACAGATCTGCAAAGCTTACAACCAACCAATCTGGGCAGATGATGGTAGTTGGAGGGGTGAGGAAGTCTGGTGTGGTTAGTGGAGAAGAAGAGCTATATGTTCTGCTCTTGGTCATTTCTGAATACTTGGAAGGTTCCCGCATTCATCAGGTCATCATGTATCTTTGATGGGATTTTGTACCTAGCATTGCTGTAGTTGTGCTAGGGGCTAGCGATTAAGAAACATGAGCTCAGAGAGTGCTATTTTCAAGAACACATGAAGGGGCTTCTCTTGCCTCTGACTTCATGGGCATGCCATGAGTCTTCAGCACCAGCCTAGGTCTAGTTCAGACTTCCTAGTCTGATACACATTTGTACTCCTAAGCTTCCTGACACTTTTCTCTGGCCCTGGGATTGGGCCAAGAACACAAAAATCTAATTGGACAGCTATATGGTAGTTTTCACTGGAAACTGAAAAATATCTTTGTTTGGAACCAGAAATGTATCTTGTAGATGAACATTGATCTTCTTCACCCCTTTATTTTTTTTTTTAACATCTTTATTGGAGTATAATTGCTTTACAGTGGTGTGTTAGTTTCTGCTTTATAACAAAGTGAATCAGTTATACATATACATATGTCCCCATGTCTCTTCCCTCTTGCATCTCCCTCCCTCCCACCCTCCGAATCCCACCCCTCTAGGTGGTCACAAACCACCGAGCTGATCTCCCTGTGCAATGTGGCTGCTTCCCACTAGCTATCTATTTTACTTTTGGTAGTGTATATATGTCCATGCCACTCTCTCACTTTGTCCCAGCTTACCCTTCCCCCTCCCCATATCCTCAAGTCCATTCTCTAGTAGGTCTGCATCTTTATTCCCTTCTTGCTCCTAGGTTCTTCATGACCTTTTATTTTTTTAGATTCCATATATATGTGTTAGCATATGGTATTTGTTTTTCTCTTTCTGACTTACTTCATTATAAACGACAGTCTCTAGGTCTATCCACCTCACTACAAATAACACAGTTTCGTTCCTTTTTATGGCTGAGTAATATTCCATTGTATATATGTGCCACATCTTCTTTATCCATTCATCCGTTGTTTGACAGTTTCTTAACTTCACTTTCAGATTTTTCATCATTAGTGTATAGGAATGCTAGAGATTTCTGTGCATTAATTTTGTATCCTGCTACTTTACCAAATTCATTGATGAACTCTAGTAGTTTTCTGGTAGCATTTTTGGGATTCTCTACGTATAGTATCATGTCATCTGCACAGAGTGAAAGCTTTACTTCTTCTCTTCCAATTTGGATTCCTTTTATTTCTTCTCTGATTGCTGTGGCTAAAACTTCCAAAACTATGTTTAGTGACAGGGGTGAGAATGGGCAACCTTGTGTTGTTCCTGATCTTAGTGGAAATGTTTCAGGTTTTCACCATTGAGGACGATGTTGTCATACATGGCCTTTATTATGTTGGAGAACGTCCACTTTATGCTTACTTTCTGGAGTGTTTTTATCATAAATGAGTGTTGAATTTTGTCGAAAACTTTCTCTGCATCGATTGAGATGATCATATGGTTTTTCTCCTTGAATTTGTTAATACGGTGTGTCACATTGATTGATTAAGTACACTGAAGAATACTTGCATTCCTGGGATAAACCCCACTTGATCATAGTGTATGATCCTTTTAATGTGCTGTTGGTTTCTGTTTGCTAGTATTTCGTTGAGGATTTTTGCATTTCTGTTCATCAGTGATATTGGCCTGTAGTTTTCTTTCTTTTTGACATGCTTGTCTGGTTTGGTATCAGGGTGATGGTGGCCTCATACAGTTAGTTTGGGAATGTTCCTCCCTCTGCTATATTTTGGAAGAGTTTGAGAAGGATAGGTGTTAGCTCTTCTCTAAATGTTTGATAGAATTCGCCTGTGAAGCCATCTTGTCCTGGGCTTCTGTTTGTTGGAAGATTTTTAATCACAGTTTCAATTTCAGTACTTGTGATTGGTCTGTTCATATTTTCTATTTCTTCCTGGTTCAGTCTCAGAAGGCGGTGCATTTCTAAGAATTTGTCCATTTCTTCTACATTGTCCATTTTATTGGCATATAGTTACTTTTAGTAATCTCTCATGATCCTTTGTATTTCTGCAGTGTCTGTTGTTATTTCTCCTTTTTCATGTCTAATTCTATTGATTTGAGTCATCTTCCTCTTTTTCTTGATGAGTCTGGCTAATGGGTTATCATTTTTGTTTATCTTCTCAAGGAGCCAGCTTTTACTTTTATTGATCTTTGCTATCATTTCCTTCATTTCTTTTTCATTTATTTCTGATCTGATGTTTATGATTTCTTTCTTTCTGCTAACTTTGGGGTTTTTTGTTCTTCTTTCTCTAATTGCTTTAGGTGTAAGGTTATGCTGTTTATTTGAGATGTTTGTTTCTTAAGGTAGGATTGTATTGCTATAAACTTGCCTCTTAGAACTGCTTTCGCTGCATCCCGTAGGTTTTGGGTTGTCATGTTTTCATTGCGTTTGTTTCTTGGCAGTTTTTGATTTCCTCTTTGATTTCTTCAGTGATCTCTTCATTATTAAGTAGTGTGTTGTTTACCCTCCATGTGTTTGTATTTTTACAGATTTTTTCCTATAATTGATATTATGGGGGATTCCCTTATGTGTTATTTGTTTTGTTTCCCTTGTTGCTTTTAATATTTGTTCTTTGTATTTAATTTTTGATAGCTTGATTAATATGTGTCTTGGCGCGTTTCTCCTTGGATTTATTCTGTATGGGACTCTATGTGCTTCCTGGACTTGATTAACTCTTTCCTTTCCCATATTAGGGAAGTTTTCAACTATAATCTCTTCAAATATTTTCTCAGTCTCTTTCTTTTTCTCTTCTTCTTTTGGGACCTCTATAATTCAAATGTTGGTGCATTTAATGTCCCAGAGGTCTCTGAGACTTTCCTCAGTTCTTTTCATTATTCTGCTCTGCAGTAGTTACTTCCATTATTTTATCTTCCAGGTCACTTATCTGTTCTTCTGCCTCAGTCATTCTGCTATTGATCCTTTCTAGAGAATTTTAAATTTCCTTTATTGTGTTGTTCGTCACTTTCTGTTTGCTCTTCAGTTCTTCTAGGTCCTTGTTAAACGTTTCTTGTATTTTCTCCATTTTATTTCCAAGATTTTGGATCATCTTTATTATCATTATCCTGAATTCTTTTTCAGGTAGATTGCCTATTTCCTCTTCATTTGTTAGGTCTGGTGGGTTTTTACCTTGCTTCTTCATCTGCTGTGTGTTTCTCTGTTTTCTCATTTTGCTTAACTTACTGTATTTGGGGTCCCCTTTTCACAGCCTGCAGGTTCATAGTTCCCTTTGTGTGTGTGTGTGTGTCTGTCCCCAGTGGCTAAGGTTGGTTCAGAGGGTTTTGTAGAGTTCCTGGTGGAGGGGACTAGTGCCTGTGTTCTGGTGGATGAGGGCGGATCTTGTCTTTCTGGTGGGCTGGTTCATGTCTGGTGGTGTGTTTTGGGGTGTGTGTGGCCTTATGATTTTGGACAGTCTCTGTGCTAATGGATGGGGTTGTGTTCCTGTCTTGCTAGTTGTTTGACATAGGGTTTCCAGCACTGTAGCTTGCTGGTCGTTGTGTGGAGCTGGGTCTTGACGTTGAGACGGAGATCTCTGGGAGATTTTCACCATTTGATATTACGTGGAGCTGGGAGGTCTCTCGTGGACCAGTGTCCTGAACTTGGCTCTCCCATCTCAGTGGTACAACCTTGATGCCTGGCTGGAGCACCAAGAGCCTCTCCTCCACATGGCTCAGAATAAAAGGGAGAAAAAAAAAAAAGAAAGAAGAAGATAAAATAAAATAATTATTAAGAAAAAAAAATTTTTAAGTAAAAAAAACTAAAACGAACAGAGAGAACCCTAGGACAAATGATAAAAGCAACACTATACAGACGAAATCACCCAGAGAAGCATAAACATACACACTCACAGAAAGAGAAAAAGCGAAAAAAATATATATATCGTTGCCCCCAAAATCTTCCTCCTCAATTTGGGATGATTCGTTGTCTATTCAGGTATTCCACAGATGCAGGGTACATCACGTTGATTGTGGAGCTTTAATCGGCTGCTCCTGAGGCTGCTGGAAGAGATTTCCCTTTCTCTTCTTTGTTCGCACAGCTCCCTGGGTTCAGCTTTGGATTTGGAGCCGCCTCTGCATGTAGGTCGCCTCAGGGTGTCTGTTCTTTGCTCAGACAGGACGGGGTTAAAGGAGTAGGTGATTCGGGGGCTCTGGCTCTATCAGGCCAGGGGGACGGAGGGGTCCGGATGCGGGCCGAGCCTGCGGCGGCAGAGGCTGGTGTGACGTTGCACCAGCCTGAGGTGCGCAGTGTGTTCTCCCGGGGAAGTTGTCCCTGAATCACGGGACCCTGGCAGTGGTGGGCTGCATAGGCTCCCAGGAGAGGCGGTGTGGATCGTGACCTGTGCTTGCACACAGGCTTCTTGGTGGCAGCAGCAACAGCCTTAGCGTCTCATGCCCGTTTCTAGGGTCCGCGCTTCTAGCTGCTGCTCGCGCCTGCCTCTGGAGCTCCTTTAAGCAGCACTCTTAATCCCCTCTCCTTGCGCATCAGGAAACAGAGGGAAGAAAAAGTCTCTTGCCTCTTCGGCAGCTCCAGACTTTTCCCGGACTCCCTCCTGGTTAGCTGTGGCACACTAGCCCCTTCAGGCTGTGTTCACGCAGCCAACTCTATCTCCCTGGGATCCGACCGGAGCCCGAGCCTCAGCTCCCAGCCCCCCGCCACCCCGGCGGGGGAGCAGACAAGCCTCTCAGCCTGGTGAGTGTTGGTCAGCACCGATCCTCTGTGTGGGAATCTCTCTGCTTTGCCCTCCACACCCCTGTTGCTGCACTCTCCTCAGTGGATCCGAAGCTTCCCCCCTCTGCCACCCACAGTCACCGCCCGCGAAGGGGCTTCCTAGTGTGTGGACACTTTTCCTCCTTCACAGCTCCCTCCGACTGGTGCAGGTCCCGTCCCTATCCTTTTGTCTGTTTATTCTTTTTTCTTTTGCCCTACCCAGGTACGTGGGGAGTTTCTTGCCTTTTGGGAGGTCTGAGGTCTTCTGCCAGCGTTCAGTAGGTGTTCTGTGGGAGTTGTTCCACATGTAGATGTATATCTGATGTATCTGTGGAGAGGAAGGTGATCTGCGTATCCTACTCTTCCGCCATCTTGAAGCTCCTCCTCTTCAACCCTTTTTTGTCTGTGTAAATGGGAAGCCTGTATATCACCATTGAAGTCTGCTGCTATGTATGTACTATCTTGGATTACCCTACAAAAGACAATTGCATAGCAGCGATGAATGCTGTAACCTTAGCAGAAGTCTCCAGGAGAATTCGTGAATTCTGTTAATCTGTGGGTGTGGAGAGCTGATGCCCTGAGGTGCTGGGCGGCAGGCGCCGGTGACGACAGCAGGAGCAGCATCTGCAGAGAGCAGACGAAGGCTTGCTTGAGTAGTACTTGAAGAGCTATGTATTTCTGAAAGAAGTAAACAGTATATTGAATTTTTACTGCTGCGTTTTTTCACTTGAGTTATCATGAACATTTTCCCGTGACAGTAACTATTGTTCAGAAGTATTTTTTTATACTTAGTAATATTTAATTTTGTTGACCTAGGACAATTTATTTAATCAAATCACTATTTGTTTCCAAGTCTTTGCTCTCACAAAGAGTAATTTAATTGACACTCTTTTACACAGGGCTTTCATCAAACTTCCAATAATTGCTTTAGGATAAATTTTTGTAATGTGAAATTAATATGTCAAAGCGCATGCACCTCTTTCATCCTGAAAGGTTGAGTCAAATTACAATCTCTCCTGCACACTATGAATAAAGCTTATTTCACTGATAGTAATGTTTTTATGGCCTGGCTGTAAGAACATGAGATCACAGTGTTGGGAAAACTTGAGCAAGAAGGCAGAGAGGGCCTTGATGAGGTGGTTATCCTTTTTTTCCCCTGATGTAGCTCCAGCCTCTGGGAGGGAATGTGATTGGAAAACTCAACTGTGGACCACTGTTCTCTGTCGCCTGGTCCCCTGACCAACAGCCAGCTGATTCTGGAGGGCAGCTGGTGGGAGGCTGTGGGCTAAGAGACACTGCCTGTGGATGCCTAAAGCTGGTCATTCTCTGGCCAAACCCCAGAGATTCAGATCAGTACCAGTCTGTCCCTGCATTCCTGCTAAAGTGTGCCTGAGGCCAGATTCCAGTCGGCAGCTGCTCTGCTATTCAGAGTGGTTTCAGATCATCACTGTCACGCATCTTGAGGTGTGCTGAGCTTTCAGGAAGGTAGGAGAGGTAAAGTACCTACACTCGGAAACAGAGCAAAATTAACCAGTGGAGTTAAAATGGCCCAGGGTTGAAGGAACCCAGCCCTGTGTTCTGTGCCTGCTTGATTTTAGCTTTCACATGTGCAACTTGGGCTATGCATTTGCCACCTGTACTTCGATTCTGCTGCTTTGGGAAGTGAAATTTCATAGCTTTTTCCTCTATGTATTCATGTATTGGTAATTGGTGTCACTTCTACATTATTTTTATTTGGTGCAAATGCCTAAGTAAGCATAAAACCTGGTATAGTATTAAGCAGTTAGTAAGCAGAAACCCGTGAGAATTTTGTTTGGCAGATTTGATATAATGTGTTTTTATGCATTATTTTATTAGGAATTATTTTCATAGGTCACTGTTTCGACAAGCTACTGGTGCACATGTAATCTGCCAGTAAGGTTCACCTTAAAATTGAAATGTTCCACACAGAAGATTTTTTTGTGTGAGCTTCTTTTTTAAATGTAAAATTGTAGGCTCAATTTCTTTAAAATACTTTCTGAATCATGGGACTAATTTTATTTTAAGTTAGGGAACTAATCATCTGCAAATACAGGGATAATTTATTAATTCAGTAATTTACTAAATGATCCACTAAGAAGCTGCTGTATATTTGGTAAATTTGTCAAAATCAAAACCATTTATTCCCAAATAAAGCAGGAGCTTTTGTTTCTCTCTTCCTGTTTTCCTTCTGTTTCCTGTCATTCTCAAATACATCCACTTCATAATTCCAACCAAACCATGATTGTAGGCTTACTTGATAGAAATAAACCAACATGGACAAAACAAGTATTGCTGTCACTTTTTTTCTTAAATATACTTCAGAGGCATTTTGTAATAAAATTAGAAACAAAAGCTAAAACTTGGTAAAGTTAGCTTTATTTTTTTTGTTTGTTTTTGGTTTTTTTGCGGTACGCGGGCCTCTCACTGTTGTGGCCTCTCCCGCTGCGGAGCACAGGCTCCGGACGCGCAGGCTCAGCGGCCATGGCTCACGGGCCCAGCCGCTCCGCGGCATGTGGGATCTTCCCGGACCGGGGCACGAACCCGTGTCCCCTGCATCGGCAGGCGGACTCTCAACCACTGTGCCACCAGGGAAGCCCAGCTTTAATTTTTGTCTCTGAGAATAATTGAAATTATTTCTAGTTTTTAAACAAGAAAATCAGAGATAAGGAATAGTGCATAAGCAATTCAGAAGCAAAGAATATTTGAGGGGGCTTAGGAATTACCTGGTTTAAACGTTTATGTTTTACAGCTATGTTTTTGTCACATATAAGATCAAAGATTGTTTTCTAGTGCACAGAACAAATATCACAGTTTCATTTTGACTCTCCAATTCTCTATGAAGCACTTTTAGGGTTTCCATGATGAACTTCAAATATTTTATGTGTTTCTATTAAGTGTCTTTGGGCTATCGTTAGGAAGCTCAGTTTTATGCATTTAAAACTGAACGTTTACTTTGCAGTTGTTCTGGAGCTGGAATACAGTACACAACCACATAAAGTGATGTTTGTTTTTAAAAATCTATAATTTTAAATATGTATATGTTAATATAGTCATTTACAGGAAGATTTAAAAAGACTTTTTCCTCATTGAACACACAAATCATACCAGTTCCTCAAATTCTTGCACCAGAATTTAGAGACTGGGCATTAATATCCCAAAGGGCTCTCTAAAATAGAAGCTTTGTAGGTGGATTTTCTGTGACTGGTGCTAGAAATTGTTTTTTCCTCCTTTATTCCAAGCCTAACAGAGAAAATCATGGATCAGTTCAGGAGAAGTACATTAACAAAAATGTTGGCGCTTTTATTAAATAATTACATGTACCTAAATCTACTTTAGAGCACCTTTCCTGATACAAACCTGAGTTTTGTGCAGAAAGGGAGTTGCATTCTTAATAGACATATTAGTATATTTTATTTCCTATAACTGTGGCTTTAAAAATAATTATCACAGTTAATTATGTAGCTATTTGTATAAAGTTATGCTTTGTGAAAAGGGATTCTATGACCTTTTAATACATTGTATGTAAAGTGGTTAATGAGTTAAAAATGGTCATTAATGCAAGTCTGTTTTCAAAATAACTGATCATTAACTAAGTAACCATGGAGAAGCAATCATTTGAATTAAATATTAGAGTCCTCTATGTAATAAGTATATGTAAGTGAGTCTGATAATTAGTAAAATTTAAGAATATCTACTTCTGTACCTTCCAATCAGCTTTCTCTTTTTCTGCCAGGCAATGGTTGGAAAGATGCAGGACTTTTTAGAACTCAAGAATCTAGAAAAAAACAAAACCAAAAATAAACTCCCCAAATATTTAGAATGTAAAACCATGGCGTTGAATAAAGACGCTGACCTACTAGAGAATGGACTTGAGGATATGGGGAAGGGGGAAGGGTAAGCTGTGACAAAGTGAGAGAGTGGCATGGACATATATACACTACCAAACGTAAAATAGATAGCTAGTGGGAAGCAGCCACATAGCACAGGGAGATCAGCTCGGTGCTTTGTGACCACCTAGAGGGGTGGGATAGGGAGGGTGGGAGGGAGGGAGACACAAGAGGGAAGAGATATGGGGATATATGTATATGTATAAATGATTCACTTTGTTATAAAACAGAAACTAACACACCATTGTAAAGCAATTATAATCCAATAAAGATGTTAAAAAAAACAACAAAAAAACCCATGGCGTTATCTAACAATGTGGGGTTATGCTTGTTAAGAGTAATAAAGGAATGCAAATATATTCAGATTTTAATCTTTTTCTAGATACATATCAGCTGTGGCAGGATTGCAGGAAAGTTCATGCTCATTGGTCAGTTAATTACACCATGATTGTTCTGACACAGGACCTTATCTTAGGCAATTGTCCTGATGGCTTTCCCTCTGCCCAGCTTCTTTCCTCCTCCCCATTCCCACCCTTTTGGTAGCACTTCCTTCCTTAGAGGAACTAGTCAGCCCTGTTCCAGTCATGCCAATCATAGTAAACCTGTAACGCTCTCCTCCTTAGACTGTGAGCTCTTAGAATATGACCTCAGAGCAGGCAGCAGCAGTGTTTTCTGTCTGAGCGAAGACCAGTACACAGAGAGAAGCTGGGGGGTAGGGGGGTGATGGAGAGCCCTAGTGCTCTTCAAGTCCATGGACCCAACCGATCTTGAAGCTAACATTACCTGTGTCCTTAGGATTTGATTACATGAGCCATCATGCTTAAGTGAGTTTGAATATCATTTTGTCCTCTGCAAAAAGAATACTGATTAATACTCAGTGATGGCTTATTCTATCTGCAGCAATTAGTACTTTAAAAGGGATATCAACTGGAAGTTAAAGCAAACTGATGGCAAAGTTTGAGAGGAAACATAATAAACTTTGCTTGAAACTTTCAGTCTTAAAACTATAAACTCTTTGTTGTACAGAGATAGGTTTGGGGAAATGTGTTTTGACAAACGTACATTTGAATCCATCAGTGGATTCATATTTTAAGTTCAAATGGTTCATATTTTAAGTGAGTTGCTGGACTAGTCAGGGGAACAGAAGGTCAATGAGAGACATGTATGCTTTCAAGTGTATGAAGAACTGTTTATTTGAGGAAATAGACCAATTATTTTCAATCTCTTGCTCTTAATTTGTTCTATTAGACAGTGGCTTAGACAGCCAGCTGGGATGGCTCTGCTTCACATTATTTCTTTTTGTCCTTAAGACTAAGAAAGGTTCTTAGGGTGTATGCCCAGTAGTGGAATTGCTGGGACGTATGGTAGTTCTATTTTTAGTTTTTTTAAGGAAACTCCATACTGTTCTCCATAGTGGCTGTATCAATTTACATTCCCACCAACAGTGCAAGAGGGTTCACTTTTCTTCACACCCTCTCCAGCATTTATTGTTTGTAAATATTTTGATGATGGCCATTCTGACTGGTGTGAGGTGATATCTCACTGTAGTTTTGATTTGCATTTCTCTAATGATTAGTGATGTTGAGCATCCTTTCATGTGTTTGTTGGCAATCTGTATATCTTCTTTGGAGAAGTGCCTATTTAGGTCTTCTGCCCATTTTTGGATTGGGTTGTTAGTTTTTTTTGATATTGAGCTGCATGAGCAGCTTGTATATTTTGGAGATTAATTCTTTCTCAGTCGCTTCATTTGCAAATATTTTCTCCTATTCTGAGGGTTGTCTTTTCGTCTTACTTATGGTTTCCTTTGCTGTGCAAAAGCTTTTAAGTTTCATAAGGCTCCATTTGTTTATTTTTGTTTTTATTTCCATTTCTCTAGGAGGTGGGTCAAAAAGGATCTTGCTGTGATTTATGTCATAGAGTGTTCTGCCTATGTTTTCCTCTAAGAATTTGATAGTCTCTGGCCATACATTTAGGTCTTTAATCCATTTTGAGTTTATTTTTGTATATAGTGTTAGGGAATGTTCTAATTTCATTCTTTTACATGTAGCTGTCCAGCTTTCCCAGCACCACTTATTGAAGAGGGTGTCTTTTCTGCATTGTATATTTTTGTCTCATTTATCAAAGATAAACCCACGCACGTATGGCCACCTTATCTCTTGGCTTTCTATCCTGTTCCATTGATCTATATTTCTGTTTTTGTGCCAGTACCATACTGTATTGATTACTGTAGCTTTGTAGTATAGTCTGAAGTCAGGGAGCCTGATTCCTCCAGCACCACTTTTCTTAAGATTGCTTTAGCTATTCGGGGTCTTTTGTGTTTCCATACAAATTGTGAAATTTTTTGTTCTAGTTCTGAGAAAATTGCCATTGCATATACCCTGAGAAAACCATAATTGAAAAAGAGTCATGTACCACAGTGTTCACTGCAGCTATGTTTACAATAGCCAGGACATGGAAGCAACCTAAGTGTCCATCGACAGATGAATGGATAAAGAAGATGTGGCACATATATACATACAGTGGAATATTACTCAGCCATAAAAAGAAACAAAACTGAGTTATTTGTAATGAGGTGGATGAATCCTGAGTCTGTCATACAGAGTGAAGTAATTCAGAAAAAGAAAAACAAATACCATATGCTAACATATATATGGAATCTAAAAAAAAAAAAGTTCTGAAGAACCTAGGGGCAGGACAGGAATAAAGACACAGATGTATAGAATGGACTTGAGGACATGGGGAGGGGGAAGGGTAAGCTGGGACAAAGTGAGAGAGTGGCATTGACATATATATACTACCAAATGTAAAATAAATAGTTAGTGAGAAGCAGCTGCATAGCACAGGGAGATCGGCTCGGTGCTTTGTGAGCATCTAGAGGGGGGTGGGATAAGGAGGTTAGGAGGGAGATGCTAGAGGGAGGGGATATGGGGATATATGTACATGTAGAGCTGATTCACTTTGTTATACAGCAGAAACTAGCACAACAATTTAATTGTTGTAAAGCAATTATACTCCAATACAGATGTTTAAAAAATGTAAAAAAAACAAAAAAGTAAGAAAAGTTCTTTGTAAGGCTAAAATTGTTCAGGTAAACAAAAGGAAGGGGGTAGATTAGATGAATGGCAGAACATATCACATCTCCAAAGGTAGTAGTTAATATCTGAGAGCTATTTCCAATGTTTTAAAAATCCTAAGGCTAATGCATAATAAAATCATTATGTTTAGTAGGAAAAAAGCCTAGAACATGTAGGGGAGATAATAAAGGGAGTTTGGAGAAAAATTCAGAAGTTACAACCAGATGACCTTCCATCACACGTTGCTCCCTGTTAAGGTGACTTGATTAGAGCCAGGAAATTTTCAGGCAGTGTGAACATCTATACATAGAGTTAAAAAAATTCTTTTTGGTCCAAAGCATTCTTTCTCAATGCTGATTTTCATAGGGTTAATGAAGTAGATTAATGAAGAGAAAATAAAACATTTTATCAGATGAATTCATCTTTCCATTAAAAACCATTCACTCAGGCTTGCCCAGTGATGGACTTTTGTTTGCACCTGTGGGTTAAGAATGGACAGAATTGTATTTGCCAACCTGGAGTGACCAATGGTCCTGTGTTCCTTATCCTGACATCAGCCTGAAGACCCCTCTTGTTCGGTACTCACATCTCTTTAACAAGCCTGTCCTTCCTTCCCATATCAGAAAGCTACCCTGATGAACTCTGCCCTGGGGGTTACTTACTAGGCTGGTGGCCTGAGGATGCCAGTCTATGTAGGTAGTAATGGCACAAATGTGTCGGAGGGAATTGAGTTTATCCTATGGACAGAGAAATGGAGTAGGATTTGGAAGTGCTGAGTAGACTTGGGATCATGATGGGTTGTTTGGTAGGCAGTGTCCTTGAACAGCGGAGAAATTGTGTGGGCAGGGGCTACACTAAGGGTGGGGATGTTGAATGACAGGGAAACTGATTTGTGTGGTGAAGTTTGGTAAATGTGGGAGAAGTAGAGGGCCATTGAGAAGCTGATGGAGAGCATGAAGGAGGATGAGCTGGTAGACACAGGGCAGTTCGGTAGAGCTAGGTTGTTTGTGTGAATGGTTAGGACAATTTAATCTATCAAATAATCTCTGGAATATTTAAAAGCAGCAGATTGAAGTCATGAGTGAAGATTTTTGCACTGCTCAGTAGCACCAGAGTGATTTGGTTGCCAACCTCTCTTTGACGTGATCATGTTTGGATCACCCATTCAGTAGGACAGATGTTATTAAGCAAACCTCATATCTTTTAATTCCCAATAAATTGTTTACTGTTCTCATGGTCAAGTACTATTTTATTTGCTTCTCTAGTAGAACTTGTGACATTTTCTGGCCAAAATGTATTAAGAAGACAGAGTTTTCTGGGAGCTGTATAAACCTTAATGGTGCTATGTAGAAGAAGCTGGTAGACCTACTCCAGTTAGGGATGACGGATTTGGCACAGAGAACATGCACAGTGCAGTGCTTCTCGAAGTGTGGGCTGCCAACTGCCTACATTAGAATCACCTGTCTGTTTCTAAAAACACATATTTCTGGGCTTCAATCTAAATAAGGCTATATTTGGAGATGTGAATTTTTTAGATTTATCTAAAAAGTTATCCACAGATAAATCTGATTCACGTTGTAGTTTGAGAACCTCCGATCTGGAAAATTAATGCAGTCACAATAAAAGGGCTCTTTATTTAATTTAATACATGTTACTATTCATGTTGAATTTTCCTAACATAAAAAACCTAGAATAAGAGTGTAATTGCCTAACTTGGGTGTATGTAACCTTGGAATGATCTATTACACTAAGTTGTGCTTACCAGTGCATCATATATTTAAAGATTTCTAGGCATAGAATTTTATTAGAATTCTAATTAGCCTGAAGCAATAATTCAGAGGCTGATAGGCAAAGCTATTTCCCAATTTCTCCTGTTGCTTAATTCTTGACCTTTTGAATATTCCTTATCTCATAGCTTGTGATACCAATATCATGAATTTTTGCATTTGGGATATGTCTCCTCCAAAGAATATTCTCTTGATACAAACTAACATGGTGGAAGGCATGGGGTTGTAGGGATGGGGTCAATTCCTGCAGATAGGTATATTTTCCTCTTCTGAAATTAGGTCATTTAAACTAATGGACTAATCTTAGTTCCAGATCAATTTTCTTTGTCTAAAGCCCATGGAATACAGAAAGGACACACATTGACTTTGCTCTTACCATCTACCCACCTTTTATTAAAGGATGTTCTTCCTCTTTCTTGAGTTGTCTCAGGTAGAAGTTTACTCAGGCATCCTTTATGGGCCTTCACTTAGTAGTCTACAGTGCCGTCTCTACGATAAAACCTCTTGGTGACTCTTCATTTGATTTCCTGAATCATTCTTGTTTCCAGTACTTGTCCTTAAGTGATAAATAAACACAATTTCCAATGTTTATATATTGAACTTAAGGGGGAAATCCTTGGCCAGAATTGCAGGCACCACCTGTCTGTTACTTGCCCTGGGTTTGCCTGAGACTGCTTGTTAGAGCAGTCACCTTTTTAGTTGTGTGTAAATATCTTTCACTGTGGCTCCAGTGAAAGGAATAAACCACAGACTCACTTTGCCTAAGAGCCTAAGCTGTATGTTTAGTTTGTGATTTGGATGCTTTGATGTCCTCTTCTGTAAGAAGTCAGCTTAGTAACTATAGTTTTCTTATACATCAGTCAGCAGTTTTACCTGCTTTGGTTTAAACAAAGGACTTTGCTTAACCTTGGTAATGATGCTAATTAAAGGATTTCTTTTCACTTTTTGCAGTATGTTATTTAACTTAAATTTCATGACTTCTTTTTATTCTGTTTTTATGCATGGGAGCTATGCTATGGGCAAGCTCTTGTCCGATGGAAGAGGTGATACATACCTTGTTCTCCTTCTCATGTAAAATAATCACACATGATCTCTTACCTTAAAAAACTTACTTTGTGGAGGATGCCCCATATCAACCATTACAGCTACAGGGAACTTACCAATAGCGCATGCTAAGTATCTCCTACACAGAGAGCCATAAGGACAACCTTAAGTATAGTTCATAAGAGTAATTGAACAGAATTTTCTTTATAAAATCCTTCAGTCTGTAGAATAGATGTCCACAATTTCTAAAGCATGATTTTGTGCTCACGTAATTTCATGAGTTTTGTGAGTATATCAACAATTGCCTGAGAAAGAACTATGGAAGGAGTGATAAAAATAGAAGGATCTGAGTGCATTTCTTTTACAAATTCAATTTTAGGAAAGAATCAGATAAATGCTGAGTCTTTCCATTAGACTTTTGAGAAAGGGATGCAAGAGAATCCTTAAATAAGTAATCAGAACAGGTTGTACGCTAGTTTGCCTGTAAAATAAACCTGAACTCCATGGTGTATTCCATGACTACAGGACTTGAAATAGATTATCCTATATTTAGTTTTCTCAGTTGTATTTTCTAATTATGAAATGCAAAGAGATAACGGCCAGGGCCATGTTCCCTGCCTATTCCCTCCCACTCAAATGGAGCTTTCCAAGCAGAGGCAGACGTGGGTCTGCGGGGTTATACTACATTCTGAACAATGAACCCCAAACATTGTCTGATGTATCAATGACTGATTGAGTTCTAAACCTCTTATAATAAGGATCTTGAAACATGTTTTGATCCTGCTAGGTTGCAGTCTGCCATAGAAGAGTATAACTAAATTCTGGTCTCATGAGATTAAAAGAGGTCTGAAGTTTGAGACCTTTCTCTATCTCAATGAAGTGAATATCCATCCTCTGTTAGAATACCACCACTGTGCTGCTCATCTGTGTTATTTTTCTTATGCTATTGAAAAGTCTAGCTCATAGTCTGGGACTGTGTGTAATAGTTTTGTAGAACATAGAAGTGAGGCCAGTAGATGCAGAACATGGCTCTTCAACAGATAAGTAGAGCTATGTGTTTATTCAGCTGTGAGTCCTACATATGTATCATTCTTTTCTCATTCTGTCCCTTATTTCTGACCTAATAAAAATTCCTAATTGGAGGCTTCTCACATTCATCTCCATTTTGTAGATAAGGAATCTTTATGATCATTAATTTGTTGAAGGTCATGCAGATCGGCAGTGCTAATGCAAGAAACTTGCAGATATTCTTAGAACATTTGATTATGCTGTAAGAAAGCCTCCTTTTGTTCAGGTCATTTTCTAGGGTGTTGCTAACCTTGGATAGTGGGCTGAACTATAGGTGAAACAACTGTGAAGATCAGTCAAAATAATAGAATAGACATGCATCTCTTTTCCATCATATTAGGAGGAACCTAAGAAATAATAATGCTTGACACTTACCTAGTGCTTGTCATGTGTCAGGCAGTGTTCTAAGTGCTTTACCTATATTATCTAGTTTAAATTCATAACAACTCTGAGGTAGACACCATTATTTCCCTAACTTTATAACAGGGAGAAAAATAGAAAGGAAAAACCCTGGATCAGGGAGGGAAGGAAAACCATGATTGGTACAGAGAAAAGCTTCAGGTAGAATGGGGTCCATTAATGAAGACACTTGGGTGCTGGTGATATTAAGTCCAATTATTATTCTGAAAATTCTTAGGGTAAAAAATCCTCAGAATGTCACTCAAGAATGAGACATTGGGCTTCCTTGGTGGCGCAGTGGTTGAGAGTCCGCCTGCCGATGCAGGGGACACGGGTTCGTGCTCCGGTCTGGGAAGATCACACATGCCGCCGAGCGGCTGGGCCCGTGAGCCATGGCCGCTGAGCCTGCGCATCCGGAGCCTGTGCTCAGCAACGGGAGAGGCCACAACAGTGAGAGGCCCGTGTACCGCAAAACAAACAAACAAAGAATGAGACAGTGAGCAATTGGCTGGTGAATGCATTTCAGACATACTCAGTGACGGAGGGAAACATGGCCCAGGGAATACAGTAGAATGCCCAGGGTATGGAGTCACAACGACCTCAGTGTACAGAACAATGAGGTATTGCAAATCAGTGAAGAACAACCCAAAGCCCAGCTGGGGAATATCTGGGGATTAGTTAAGGGAGGAGATTTTCTGAAGAGGCATCAGGCCAGGACCTATTAGCATTAAGAGAACTATAGAGCAACAATTTCATGCATCCCGGGATGTACAGCTTGGACACCTGTTGTGCGGGAGAGGTGGAACAGCATAAGCATCCTACGTAATCAGTCAGGAATGCTATTATGACTTTTCCTCAGTTGAAATTCTGAACAATGACATTACTGTTTAGTGAATGGATTAAACTATAAAGAGGAAAAATGGACATTTGTTCCTGAGAAACTCTGTGTGTCCACAATAGTTCTGGCTGGATTTATGAAAAAATACTTAATTCCTAAAACTATTGGGTCCTCAGTATTGCCTTTTCCCTTTCTTGAGGTTTCCATGTTACCCAGGTCTCTTTTTTTGTCTGCTGTGAAGTACAAACCAATTTAATTTTTTTCTGTTTTTTAAAAATTATAGTGAAATAAATATAAAATTTGCCATTTTAACCACTTGTACGCGTACAGCTCAGTGGCATCTGGCACACTCACATTGTTGGGCAATGATTACTACCATTTATGTCTCAATTTAGTTTCAAAAAAGGCACATACGTATTCCTTCTTTCCCTAGCAAGAGAAATAACTTGACTGCTGTTAAAGTCTATTTTTCTTTGCCTTCATCCTCAGCAGTTACTTGAAAATTATGATTGTTTTCAAAGTTTTAGCTATTCTGAATAAAGCTGCCATGAACATTCATGGATAAGTTTCGTGTAGATATATAGGGATATATAGTCATTATTTTGTAATAATTTTAAATGGAATATGATCTAGAAAAATACTGAATCACTATGTTGTACACCTGAAACTAACATAATATTGTAAATCAGCTATACTTCAATTTAAAAAATTCCATACCTAAAAATTGTTTCTAAACTTGATATCTTAATAATACTAAGCTTTCCAATCAATGACAATGGTATATCTCCCCATTTATTTAGGTCTTCATTAATTTCTTTCAAGAATATTTTGTAGTTTTCATTACAGAGATCTTACACATATTTTATTAATGTCTCTAATTGTTTCATGCTTTGATACTAGTATAAAAGGTATTTAAGAAAGTTTATTCCTGACCATTCATTCCTACCATATAGACATGTAATTAATTTGTGATTATTGACCTTAAATTCTACATGCTCCCTAAACTCTCATGTTCTAGTTACTTTTTTCCATAGCTTTCTTAGGATTTTCCATGTATATGATCATATCATCTGCAAAAAAATACAACTATTTTTCTTCCTTTCCAATCACTCTGACATTTATTTACGTTATTTACTTACTAACTAGACCTCCAGGACAATATTAAATCGAAGCAGTGAGTGTGGATATCCTATTTCAGTCATGAAAGAAAGTATTCAGTCATGGGCCAATAAATATGTTAGTTGCAGATTCTTTTCTTTCTTGTAGATGACCTTTATTAGCACGAAGAAGTTTTCACATATTTTTAGTACTTGAATTTTTTTTCTATAATAAATCTATTACAGATTTTGCAATGATTGAGATGAACTTTTCTGTTTTTCCAATTAAGCTATTAAAATGGTAAATTACATTAATAGATTTTCAAATGTTAAACTAACCTCACATTTCTAGTATAAACCCTACTTTGTCATGATTTATTATTTTTTACAGTACTGTTTGATTCTGTTTGCTAATTTGTTAAGTTTGCATCTATATTCATGAGAATTGTAAATGTTTTTTCATGGTAATATCTTTGACTGCTATTGTATTAAAGTAATGCTGGCCTCATAAAGTGAGTTGGGAGGTGTTCCCTCATTCTCCATATTTTGTAAGATTTTGTTTGGTAGAATTTACCAGTGCAGCCACCTGGCCTGGTGTTAGACACTTCTTTTTTCTTCTAGAGGGGAGGAAGGTTTTTAATTATAAATTCAATTTCGTCAGTAAACATAGGGCAATTCAAATTTTCTGTGTTTGAGTCAGTTTTACTAATTTGTGCCTTTCAAGAAATTTTCCCATTTTATCTGTTAATGAATTTATTTGCATGAAAATTTTAATGATATTCTCCTAATATCCTTTAAATATCTGAATAATATGGAATGATGTCCTTTTAAATTCTTTATATTTTTAATTTGCTCTCTTCTTAGTTTAGCTAAAGATTTATCATTTTGGTCAATCTTTCCTAAAAACCTAGCTTTTGATTAATTAAATTATATAATTTTCTGTTTTCTAGTTCATTGATTTCTGCTCTGTATTTAATTTTTTCTGCTTATTGGGAATACAATTTGCTCTTGTGTTTCTGTCTTATGAAGGTGGGAGCTTAGATTTTTGATTTTAGAACTTTTCTAATGTGTATAAGTATTTAAAGCCACAAATTTCCTTATAAACACTGATTTAGCTGCATTTCATGAATTTTGATATACTGTTTTCCTTTAAATTCAGTTCAAACTATTTTCTATTTCTCCTTTTTTTTTTTTTTTCCTGTACACAGGCCTCTCACTGTTGTGGCCTCTCCCGTTGCGGAGCACAGGCTCCAGACGCGCAGGCTCAGCGGCCATGGCTCACGGGCCCAGCCGCTCCGCGGCATGTGGGATCTTCCCAGACTGGGGCACGAACCCGTGTCCCCTGCTTCGGCAGGCGGACTCTCAACCACTGTGCCACCAGGGAAGCCCATCTATTTCTCTTTTGAATTATTGTTTAGTTCGTGTTATTTAAAACTTTCTAAATAATTTTGAATTTTTCTGTTTTAATGATTTCTAAATCAATGTTATTGTAAACAGAGAATATATTAACAACTTTTCCCTTTAAATTTCTTCAGACTTGTTTCCTGTCCCAGAATATTTTATGTTCTTGTGTATATTTCATGTATATTCCATTCTTATTGGATGGAGTGTCCTGTAAATGTCATTTAAGTAACGATTCATAATATCATTCATGTTTTATTTTTCTGTGCTGGCTTTCTGTTCATTTGCTGTATTGATTACTAAGAGGATGGTTGAATCTACAGCCCTAATTATAGATTGTGTATTTCTCTTTTAAGTTCTGTCAGTTTTTATGTATTTTGAAGTTCTGTTATTGAGTGCATTTGTTTTAGGATTATTATGCCTTTTGGATGAAATATCCACTACCTCATTCTTCTTAATATTTCATGATCTGAAATCTACATTTTCTAATATAGCCACTCCAGCTTTCTTATGATTAATTTTAGCATGAAACATATTTTCCCGTCCTTTTACTTTTAAACTTTTCCATATCCCCTCCCTCTTGTGCCTCCCTCCCACCCTCCCTATCCTGCCACTCTAGGGGGTCACAAAACACCAAGCTGATCTCCCCGTGCTATGCAGCAGCTTCCCACCAGCCGTCCATTTTACATTTGGTAGTGTATATATGTCAATGCTACTCTCTTGCTAAGTTCCAGCCTCCCCTTCCCTCCGTGTCCTCAGGTCTGTTCTCAACGTCTGCATCTTTCTTCCTGCCCTGCAACTAGGTTCATCAGTACCATTTTTCTAGATTCCATATATATGCGTTAGCATATGGTATTTGTTTTTCTCTTTCTGACTTACTTCACTCTGTATGACAGACTCTAGGCCCTTCCACCTCACTACAAATAACTCAGTTTCGTTCCTTTTTATGACTGAGTCATATTCCATTGTATATATGTACCACAACTTCTTTATCCATTCATCGGTCGATGAACATTTAGGTTGTTTCCATTTCCTGGCTATTGTAAATAGAACTGCAGTGAACATTGTGGTACATGACTCTTTTTGAATTATGGTTTTCTCAGGGTATATGCCCAGTAGTGGGATTGCTGGGTGATATGGTAGTTCTGTTTTTACTTTTTAAAGGAATCTTCATATTGTTCTCCATAGTAGCTGTATCAGTTTACATTCCCACCAACAGTGCAAGAGGGTTCCCTTTTCTCTGCATCCTCTCCAGCATTTATTGTTTGTAGATTTTTTGATGATGGCCATTCTGACTGGTGTGAGGTGATACTTCATTGTAGTTTTGATTTGCATTTCTCTAATGATTAGTGATGTTGAGCATCTTTTCACGTATATGTTGGCCATCTTTATGTCTTCTTTGGAGACTTCTTCTTCTGCCCATTTTTGGATTGGGTGATTTGGTTTTTTTGATATTGAGCTGCATAAGCTGCTTGTATATTTTGGAGATTAATCCTTTGTCAGTTGCTTTGTTTGTAAATATATTATCCCATTCCCAGGGTTGTCCTCTTGTCTTGTTTATGGTTTCCTTTGCTGTGCAAAAGCT
>NW_020175438.1:318662-335869 GCF_003031525.2 Neophocaena asiaeorientalis asiaeorientalis | reverse complement strand
TTCCACGTGTAGATTTATTTCTGGTGTATCCGTGGGGAGGACGGCGATCTCCTCGTCTTACTCTTCCATCATCTTCCGTGACCCCCTCATTATTATTTTTTATGGCCAGTATTGCATTCTATATATGTACCACATCTTCTTTGTCCATTCATCTGTTGAGAGGGACTGTTAGGTTGCTTCCATATCTTGACTATTGTAAGTAATTGTAAATAATGCTATTACGAACATTGGGAGGCATATATCTTTTTGAATTAATGTTTTTGTTTTCTTTGGATATATACCCAGGAGTGGAATTGCCGGGTCATATTGTAGTTATGATTTTAGTTTTTTGAGGAACCTCCATACTGTTTGGCTGCACCTATTTACATTCCCATCAACAGTATACAAGTGTTCCCTTCTCTCCACATCCTTGCCAACATTTGGTATTTGTGATCTTTTTGATGATAGCCATTCTGACAGGTGTGAGGTGATATCTCATTGTGGTTTTGATTTGCATTTCTCTGATGATTAACAATGTTAAGCCTCTTTTCATATGACTGTTAGCCATCTGTATGTCTTCTTCGGAAACATGTCTCTTCAGGTCTTCTGCCCATTTGTTAATTGGCTGTTTTTTTGGTTTGTTTTTTTTATTGTTATTTTTTTAACATCTTTATTGGAGTATAATTGCTTTACAATGGTGTGTTAGGTTTTGCTTTATAACAAAGTGAATCAATTATACATATAAATATAACAAAGTGAATCAATTATACATATAATGTGTTTGTTGCCAATCTGTATATCTTCTTTGGAGAAATGTCTATTTAGGTCTTCTGCCCATTTTTGGATTGGGTTGTTTGTTTTTTTGATATTGAGCTGCATGAGCTGCTTGTAAATTTTGGAGATTAATCCTTTGTCAGTTGTTTCATTTGCAGATATTTTCTCCAGTTGTCTGTTTTTTTGATGTTGAGTTGTATGAGCTGTTTATTTATTTTTGATATTAACCTCTTATCAGTCATATAATTTGCAAATATTTTCTCACATTCAGTAGGTTGTCCTTTTGTCAATGGTTTCCTTTGATGTGCAAAAGCTTTTACATTTAATTAGGTCCTATTTGCTTATTTTTGCATTTGTTTCCTTTGCCTTATGAAACAGCCAACAAAATATTGCTATGCTTTATGACGAGTGTTCTGCCTATGTTTTCTTCTAGGATTTTTATGATTTCCAGTCTTACATTTAGGTCTTTAATCCAGTTTGAATTTATTTTTGTATATAGTGTGAGGAAATGTTCTAATCTCATTCTTTTACATGTAGCTATTCTGTTTTCCCAGAACCATATTAAAGAAATTATCTTTTCTCCATTGTATATTCTTGCCCCCTTTGTCATAGATTAATTGACCATAAGTGTGTGGGTTTATTTCCAGGCTCTCTATTTTGTTCCATTGACCTGTCTGTTTTTGTGCCTGTACCATACTGTTTTGATTACTATAGCTTTGTATTATAGTCTGAAGTCAGGGAGCCTGATTCCTCAGGCTTCGTTCTTCTTTCTCAAGATTGTTTTGGCTGTTTGGGTTTTTGTGTGTTTCCATTTAAGTCTTAGGGTTATTTGTTCTAGTTCTGTGAAAAATGTCATTGGTAATTTGATAGAGATTGCTTTGAATCTGTAGATTTCCTTGGGTAGTATGGACATTTTAACAGTATTAATTCTTCTAATACATGAACATGGTATATCTTTCCATTTGTACCTCCTTAGTTATGTTTATTCCTAGCTGTTTTATTCTTTTTTTTGCAGTGGTAAATGGGAGTGCATCGGCAGGCGGACTCCCAACCACTGCGCCACCAGGGAAGCCCCTTATTCTTTTCGATGTGATGGTAAATGGGGTTGTTTCCTTAATTTCTCATTCTGATACTTCATTGTTAGTGTATAGAAGTGCAACAGATTTCCTATATTAATTTTCTATCCTGCAACTTTACTTAATTCACTGCTAAGCTCTAATAGTTTTTTGGTGGCGTCTTTAGGATTTCCTATGTTTAGTATCATGTCGCCTGCAAACAGTGACAGTTCTACTTTTTTCTTTCCAAGTTGCATTCCTTTTATTTCTTTTTCTTCTCTGATTGCTGTGGCTAGGACTTCCAATACTATGTTGAATAAAAGTGGCTAGAATGGGCATCCTTGTCTTGTTCCTGATCTTAGAGGAAATGCTTTCAGCTTGTCACCCTTGAGTATGATGTTAACTGTGGGCTTATCGTATATGGCCTTTATTATGCTGAGGTATGTTCCCTCTATACCCACTTTCTGGATAGTTTTTATCATAAATGGATGTTGAATTTTGTCAAAAGCTTTTTCTGCATCTATTGAGATGGTAATATGGTTTTTATTCTTTAAGTTTTTAACTTGGTGTATCCCATTGATTGATTTGTAAATATTGAAAATCCTTGTATCTCTGGGATAAATTTCAGTTGATCATGGTGTATGATCCTTTTAATATATTGTTGGATTTGGTTTGCTAATATGCCCAAGCTGTCTCTTGGACTAATTAGATCTGTGCATTTTATGTTTTACCAGAAGCAGATTTTCTTTTGTTTTCCATTATCTAAAACTATTCCCAGTGGGCATTTTTCTAATCCAGTTGTTTTGCTTTGTATGATTCCATTGGATTCATATTATTAAGATTGCTATGAGTAGAACATACAGAACATTGAATTGTCATTGTGGTTTCTTTGACCAAATGAATTGGACAAATACAGTGTTACAAGAATTTACATTTTCTACACAGTTGGAAACTCAACAATTTATCTGCTCCACAGTTTTAAATAGTTACTTTCTACAAACAGCATCACAAAATTACTTGAAATAGCATAATTATTGTGTAATATGTTCTTCTGAAATCTTCTCTAGATTGATATGAATGGTCATTGCTTGGAAAATTATAACTACATTTTCTCCAAGGCATCATATTTCAAAGAGAACAATACCAGGAAGTGTTTAATGGCAATAACACACATGTAGTGACACTATAGAGCAGTGGATCTCAGGGTGTGGTTCCCTGGACTAGCAGCACCAGCATCTCCTAGAACTTGTTATTGAGATGCAAATTCCTATATCTCCACCTAGCCCTACAGAACCAGAAACTTTGGGGATGTGACCCAGCATCTGTGTTTAACAAGCCCTTCAGGGGACTTTGATGCATCGTAAAGTTTGAGAACTATTGCTAGCCTAGCATTCTCTTGTACCTCCTGAGGGTGAAGAGTCAATGCTGACTTTGAAAAACTGCATTTACACACATTTCTCTTCCAACAATGCTGCTGTGGACAGCATTTGATGAGTCTACTCCTTTCTTACAGTTCCTATAATTCTTATGTATTACAACTTGCTTTGCAAGTGGGATAATGGACATTGCCAAAATAATGGAGAGAGAGTTATGAAACCGAGTGAACAGAATTAATTGTTAAATGCAACTGTAAGTGTTCATCTTTTTTGAGTGGGGAAACTTAATAATTAGTAAACTCTTGTTATGTGCGAGGCACTATGATCAGAATTTTTCATACATGTCTCATTAATTTCTCATAAACATTGTGCCTTGGAAGTATTATAATGACCATTTAATAAGTGACAGAACTGTGCTCTGAAATACTAAGTACCTTACTCAAAGTTACACTGCTGGTCAGTGACCTATGTTTGGTTTATAATCTAGGTATTGATTATCCCTTGTATGAGTGGCCCTGGCCTCCACACAGTATAATTACCATTTCCTATTGCCACCTACCTTGAATTATTTCTCATCATTCTACAATGCAGTTTTTTATGAACTTGACAGTTGTCTTGAAACCAGAGGGTGAATATAGGAAAAAAATTCCAAAGGATTGTACTGAAGCATTTCAGTTTCTCACTCTGGCCCATAGAGACAGATTTTCTAGGAATTCCCTATAATAAAGCAGATAAATATATTAATATTGCAATTTTACAGTTTACAAAAGTGAATGCATCAATAACTCATGCAAGGAAACTTGGTATGTATCAGAGATGGTATTAGAGATTAGTAGGCAAAGGATGGACTATTTAATGTGTGGTGTTTGGACAATTAGTTACCAGATAATTGAAAAACAAACCCTAAAATTCGGTCCTTACTTCACACCATATACAACAGTAAATTCCAAATGAATTAAAGACCTAATTGTGAACCAAAAAAATTTAAACATGTTTAAACTGTGTCAGAAAACATTTGCATGATCTTGTGGGGAAATAGGATTTCTTTTAAAAGATTTATTTTTAAAACATTTATTTAAAATGAAAATGACATCAAGATTAAAACATTCCTGTGACCAAAAAAAAAAAAAGATACCGTGAAAAATTTAAAAGACAAAGGACAGATTAGGAGGGGATATTTCCAACATGAACAATGGAGAAAGGATTAGAAACCAAAATATATGAAGACATTCTACAAGTGAATAAAAAGAGTATGAATAATCCAGGAGAAAAATAGGCAATAAATACAAATAGGCAATTCACAGTCGAAAAAATTGAATGACAAATAAATATATGAAAAAATGCTACACCTCTGTAGTAATCAGGGGAATGTAAATAAAAACATCAGTGAAATACCATTTCAAGCTCTTCACACTGGCAAGAACTATAAAATCTGGCAATGACAAGTATACACTTCTGATGAGTGTGTAAATTAGGCCAACCATTTTGCAGAATGCAATTCAGAAATAGCTAGAAAATCTGAATATATGCATCCACTAAACCCCAGCAATTCCACTTCTAGATATAATTCCTAGGGAAACTCTCCTGTATGAGTGCAGAGAGACATACATCAAGTCAATGCAGCACAGTTTGTGCTAGATAAAGATTAGAAACAATTGTCCATCAATAGAAATATACCAAAATAAAGTTTGGTATATTCATGTAGTACAATATTATGTAGCAGTTAAAAATAATGAATGTGATAGATTTCCAAAATATAATGTGGAGCGAAATAATTTATAGGAAAATATAGATAGTATGGATACCATTTATGTAATTTAAAAACATATAACAGCAATATATAGTATTTTTGGAAATAAATATATATTTATAAAATATGGATTGGTAGGATAAACACAAAATTCATGGTTCCCTCTGGGGAGGGGCAAAGGTAGGAGAATAGGATTGAGGAGGAAATTCTCGGGACAAAAATGATCAGAAAAGTTTATTTGCTTATATTTTTAAAATGTGACATGGTACAGCAAAATAATATCTGTCACTATCAAGGCCAAGGATAAATAGATGTTTGCTATAACAGTCTCTGTACTTTCTGCATTGTTGACTTTTTTTTCCAAATTGAAAAAAAAAATCTTGAAGCTCAGAGGGGTATGTGAATTGCGTTAAGACAACCAAGGTAAAGAAATATATGACTCTGCAAAAGTAAATTCACATTCAATTGAAAAGGCTAATTACATTGACAGAGGAGCCAAGTATTCCAAATGGGCCTAAGGAGATTTTCAAGTCTTTCTCTTTGTGAAACATTATTGATTAATCCTTGCAGTGTCTGGAAGGGTTTCATTAGAGGCAATGTTTTTCACTAATTCTTTCTTCCATCTCTGAATTTCAAAATCCATGTTGGAGCACTATCCTCTTTTTATCTGTAGGTTGATAACTATTTTATAGCTGACACTAAGACATGCTTTCACCATCTTTACAGTATTACCAGATGACAACCCCTGCTCAAAAAAGATGTGATGCAGTTAATTAGTGCTTTTTCCCCTTATTTTTAGAATTGATTATTGAAATTCACTGCACGCTGGTCTTCTGGGTATCTGGTGGTATGAGATTCCAGATGATCTAGGATCTTTCTACTTGAGTTCTTAAGGAGGGCTTTTTATGAGAGCCCTCCCTAGATTTAAATGAACTGTGTTAAATCTAAACATAATGCTTAATATTTACTAAGGATTTTACAGTTTTGGAAATCTCAATTCATCAATATATAATTCAAGACTTCTCAGAGAGGAAACCTGGATGATTGAATGCTGAGTGTTAGTGAAACAAAAACAAAAACACTAGATTGGGTGTGAGATGACTTGAGTGTTAACACTAGGCCTGCCTCTAACCAGCTCTGAGACTTTGAAAAAGGTACTTCCTCAGTCTGGGGAATCAATCAGTTTCTTCATCTGTATATTGACAGGGATGGACTAATGAGAGATCACAAGTTGGTACAAAGTGAGCATAATTTAGCTTGTAGGTACAATTTATTTGATGTTGATATGAACAGCATTTGTTACAGGTGATCGCTTCCTTCTCCTGCAAATACCTTCTTCCCTTTAACTCTCGCCTGGAGGGGTGGGATAGGGAGGGTGGGAAGGAGGGAGACGCAAGAGGGAAGAGATATGGGACCATATGTATATGTATAACGGATTCACTTTGTCATAAAGCAGAAAACAACACACCATTGTAAAGCAATTATACTCCAATAAAGATGTAAGAAAAAGCAGTGATCAAACTAATAACATCAGTCCTTTGGGAGTACTTATGCAAATGTGGGCCTCTGTACGCTCCCAAGAATGATTATCTTCCAACTTTGACTTTGATTTAGCAGCCTTAAAGGCCAGTCATATGAAATAGATCAGATGATTTCACTGTGGTGTACAGTAAATCTAGAGTATGTGTTTCCTCTTTGTAGATATTTTCCAAAGCCTACAAAACTGTCTTGGGATTGTAGAACAAAACCTGATCAGACAAGCCCTGCTCAGCTCCATGATAGTGCAGAGAAACGCTCCAGCTGTGAACAAGGAAGCTGAGACCAAAGGCTTCATATTCAAACACTATAACAATGAGGGGCTTGCCAAAAATCTAATGCACTTCTCTTTTGTTTCCTTTTGCTGCTGTTCATTAACAAGTCCTTTCTAGTTCATGAAGAATTTTATTTTCATTTTATTTTCATTTGTAGATTAAAATGAACTAAATTCTAAGTAAATGTAATGTAAACCAAAATTTATTTTCTAAAAATCAAGTTAAAAAGAAATACAGAAATGCATATTGTAGATTACTGAGATCAATCACCATTATAGTTCAGTATACTATGGCTTTACCTCTTCTATTTGATATGATTTATCTGCCTCTGCAATACCATAGCACTTAACTGTGTCCATGATGTAATGAATCTTCAACACAGGGTATCTTATGAAATTTTGTATCACTCAAAATTTTGTGTCTGCAGCAAGAACACTACTTCCGCTATTCCCAGTCTTATGAGCATGAAGAACCACTAAAGTGTTTTTTAAAAATGAACTCTTAAGCAGAAACTAGCACACCATTGTAAAGCAATTATACTCCAATAAAGATGTTAAAAAAATAAAATGAACTCTTTATTGAGATAATTGTAGATTCATGTGGAGTTGTAGGAAATAAGACAGAGAGATTCCTGTATACTTTGCTTGGTTTTCCCATGTGCTGACATTTTGCAAAACTATAGTACAGTAAAACAACCAGGAAATTGATATTGGTACAGATCTTATTTTTTTTAACTAATTTATTTATTTATTTTTGACTGTATTGGGTCTTCATTGTTTGTGTGTGTGTGTGTGTGTGTGTGTGTGTGTGTGTGTGTGTGTGTGAAGTTCTCTCCAATTTTATTGTTACCTGATAGGTTCATATATCCACTACTACAATCAAAATGCTGAATAGTTCCTGCATCACAAGGATCCCTTTTGTTGCTGTCTTATAACCTTTAAATACCACCCTCTCTCATCGCATGCCTAAACCTAACCCCTAACCCCTAATTCACAGTCACATCCACTAACCTGTCTTCTGTCATCTAGTGCGTAGCCTTTTGGGATTGATTTTTATTCACTCAGCATAATTCCCCTGAACATTCATCCAGGTTTTCGTGTGTTATCAGTAGTTTAGTTCTTTCTACTGCTGAGTAGTACTCCATGGCATGGATGTATTGCAGTTTGTTTAACCAGTCATCTGTTGAAGGACATCTGGAATGATTCCAGTTTTTGGCTATCACAAATACAGTTGCTACATGTACATGTTTTTGTGTAAACATGGTTTCATTTCTCTGGTATAAATGCCCAGGAATGCAATTGCATGTTTATTTAAAAGAGAAACTGCCAAACTGCTTTCCAGAGTAGCTCTACCATTTTATATTCCCACAAGCAATGTATGAATGACTCAGATTTCTCCATATCCTCGCTGGCATTTGATGTTGTCACTATTGTTTTCAAGCCATTGTGGTAAGTGTGTCGTGATATCTCATTGTTATTTTAATTTGCAGTTCCCTTACAGCTAATAATGCTGATTATTTCTTCATGTGCTTATTTGACATCTGTGTATCCTCTTTGGTAAAATGTCTGTTCATGTATTTATCAAATTTTCTAATTTTTTTTCTGTTGAATTTTTAGAGTTCTTTATATATTCTATATATGAGTACTTTGAATATGTAGTTTGCAAATATTTTCTCCCAGTTTTTTTTTTTTTTTTTTTATTCATTTATTTATTTTTGGCTGTGTTGGGTCTTCGTTTCTGTGCGAGGGCTTTCTCTAGTTGTGGCAAGCGGGGGCCACTCTTCATCGCGGTGCGCGGGCCTCTCACTGTCGCGGCCTCTCTTGCTGCGGAGCACAGGCTCCAGACGCGCAGAGCTCAGTATTTGTAGCTCACGGGCCCAGCTGCTCCGTGGCACGTGGGATCTTCCCAGACCAGGGCTTGAACCCGTGTCCCCTGCATTGGTAGGCAGACTCTCAACCACTGCGCCACCAGGGAAGCCCCTTTCTCCCAGTTTATAGCTTGTATTTTAATCTTCAGATGAGCTTTCACAGTAAAATTTGATTTCTTTAAAAATTTGATGGAAAGATATAAGGTAAATTTTTTGGATTTTTTTCCTTTTCTTGATTGTTTTTGATGTCAAGCCTGTGAACTCTTTGCTCTGCCCTAAAACCCAAAGATTTCTCATATACTATTTTTCCCCCAAAGTTTCATAGTTTTACATTATACTTTTAATCCATTGTAAGTTAAATGTGTGTGTTTAATGCATGTCCAATTGCTCCAGCACCGTTTGTTGAAATGAATTGAATTACTTTTGCAACTTTGCCTAAAATTAGTTGGGTAATTTTTTGTGGGTTTATTTCTGGGTTCTCTGTCCTGTTCCATTGAGACACACATCTATTCCTCTGTAAATACCATACTGTTTTGATTACTGTAGCTATATGGTAAGCTTTAATATATGATGGACTGATTCTTCCTAGTTTATTCTTTTTTATCAAGATTTTTTAGCTATTGGAAGTCCTGTGCATTTCTGCATAAATTTTCAAATAAGCTTCTGTGTACCTTCAAAAAATCTTTCTTTGACTTTGAAAAGGATTACATTAAGCCTATAAATAACTTTGGGGACATATGATATCTTTACTGTTTTCTTCCAATCCATAAACATGGTATGCCTCTCCATTTATTCAGGTTTTCTTTTATTTATTTCATTAACATTTGTGATTTTTAGCCTATGGATGTTGTACATGTTTTATTAAGTATTCTTGTAAATGATATCATTTTTAAAATTTCAGTTTCCATATGTCCATTGTTGGTATATAAAAATATAATTAATTTTATGTGTTCATTTTATATCCTGTAGCTCTGCTGAACTCAGTTTTTACTTCTAGGAGGTTATTTTTTTGTAGATTACTTGGGATTTTCTATGTTGACAATTGTCACCTGCAAATAGAGATTGTTTCATTTCTTCCTTTCCAATCTGTTTGCCTTTTATTTATTTTTCTTGCATAATTTCACTGGCTAAAACTTTTATTGTTATGTTGAGTAAAAGTGATGAGGGCTGACATGTTTGCTGTGTTCCCAATTTTAAGAGGAACTAGTCCAGTGTCTTACCATTAAGTTACTATAAGTATTTTGTAGATGATCTTTATCAAGTTGAGGTAATTCTACTTCTACCTTAATGAGAATCTTTGTCATGAATGTGTGCTGGATTTCTTCAGTTTTTTTTTCTGTATCAATTGATATGATTATATAATTTTTCTTCTTTTGCTTATTGATATGATAGATTATATTAATTTTTAAATGTTGAACCAGACTTGCAAACCTGGAATAAATTCATTTGGTCACAGTTATGGTACATAATTATTTTTATACATTACTGGACTTTATTTGCTAATATTTTATAGAGAGTTGTTGAATCTAAGATCATGAGCTATACTGGTATGTAGTTTTCTTTTCCTTCCTTTCTTTTTTTGGTACTATCTTTATCTAGTTTGGATATTGGGTAATATTGCTCTCATAAAATGATTTGGGAAGGAAAATGCTTTTTTAATAATGGGAAATGACATAATCTGACCTTTGAAATAACAGTTCTGAAAGCAGGGTGGAGGTTGGACAAAAGTGGGATATGTTGTTATGGAATCAAATTGGAATCTATTAGGTAAAGGCAAGAGATGATGGCTTTATATAAATAGCACCCATAGATATTAGGAAGAGAAAACTAGATTTGTGAGGTGTATAACTTTGGAACATGTATATTTCAAGAGAGGATGGAGAAAGGTAAGACCAATGAAGAACACTAAAATGGAAGCACTGGTATTAGTTATCTATTGTGTGACACTATCACCACAAATTTAGTGCCTTAAATAGCACATAGTTTTTCTCTCACTGTTTCTGTGAATCAGGAATCTGGGCATAGCTTATCTAGGTCCTCTGCCTTAGGGTTTCACAAGGCTGAAATTAAGATGTCAGCTGGAGTTGTGGTATTATCTGAGGCTCTACCGGGGAAGGATTTACCTCCAAGCTCTTGTGGTTGTTGGTGAAATTCAGTTTCCTATAAGTACTGTTGGGCTGAGGGCCTCATTGTCTTGATGGCTGTTAGCTGGAATTCAAATTCAATTCCTTCAAACATGGGACTCCTCAACATAGCCATTTACCCCATCAAAGCTAGCAAGTGAAAGAATATTGTAACTACACAGATGCCACCTTTCTATTTAATGTAATCCCAGAAGTGGACTAGCATCACTTTTGCTATATTACTTTGGTCAGAATCAAGTCATAGGTCTCATCCAAACTCAGAACGAGGACATCACAAAAGGGCATGACTACCAAAGGAAGTGACAAGTAGGGGTCATCCTTGATTTTCTCCACCACAGTCAGTTAAGAAGAAAATCAAGAGAGTTTTATCTTGTAGTTGTGGTTGGCCCCATGACTGAGACAGTGGGGTAGAAAAATAAAGTAGTGATAAACAGGAGGTGCCTGGAAATGTCACATTAACATGACCCATATGTATGCCACTGCAGAATCAAATTCAATAAAATATTTTGTGGGGTGACGTGGGACATGGAAGATTACATGTAGAAATGCCTAGGATAAGGCTTTGTACACAGTAGGTTCTCCTTAAATATTTGATTCAGAAGCAGATGAAAATGAATCAGTGAGTAAAGAAATCACTGAAGTTATAGAAGTCTGGAGTTCAGGCAAGAAGCAGAACTGGTATTCATCAGTAAAAATATTTGACAATCAAGTCAATGGCATATTGCATTAAAAGGGACTAAAATATTATTCAAAACAAAGATTTTTATCTTCATAAAAAATTATTTCTTCTGACAACCAACTAACCAAAGGATAAAATCTACTAAAGTAAAAGAGGACATCAGATACACATCCAGTTGGAAATATCTGAACATAAAAATTGTAAATGCCTGGGGCTATTAAGAATTTCTCATTCATTAGAGGTAGTGCATTATAACTTCCTATATAATTCCAAGGAATGAGATGAGCATTCCCCATTTCCAAGTACAGATTAATTCTCAGCTATAATCCATTCTCTTTGAATGCACTGAGATTTGATTGTTGTTGATCTGAAGCTCTTTGTTAAATTTTATGTAAATTTATTACTCTATTTAGGCTTTCTGTCAAAAACAAAAACAACAAAAGCAAAAAAACCCTGACTTTCTAACTTTGTCTGTTCAATTGAAGGGAAAAATCAACTATAATTAAGATTTCTGTGACTTCTCTCACTGGCTTACATATGTACTACATAATGGCATATGATCCATATCATTGGTTATGTTGAGTTGCCTCTCATTTCATCAAATCAACAAATATTTAATGAGACTGTATCATGTGCAATGCACTGTAACAGCTTTGAGCAAATTTTCCTTTAATTTTCTAATATTCTCCTCTCTTCTGAAAGGTGTTTAAGTTTGATTTGGGGAAACTTGGCAGGATAAATAAGGCTTTATATACAGCTTTGAACTGATTTGCATGTATCTACAACAGTATTCCCATGGTATGCCTCAAAAAGGATTTACAATCTCTTTATCTCTTTTTAAAAATTAGAGGAAATAAAGTTTACCACCTGATATATGCTATAAGCCAGGCATCTAGAGATAATTCATTTGCTACTATATATCTGCATAACATATATAATCAAACAAGAAAGCTGCAGATGAAAATAACCTAAATTCAAATAATAATATTTAGAGCAGTAATAGAGAATAATCCCTCCATTTACATTGTCGGTATATTTTCTTGTCTGCATATATTCACTGACACTGGCTATGAGTCTATTTTTCTCAATGAATTATAATAGAAATGGATTTCAGATAACAAAATCATAAACATCTGGGCTTTGCAGCACATGATCTGCTGAGTTTTGAATATGAAATGATTTTGATTTCATTTCCAATAATAAAAGGAAGCAGGATGTCATGAGGTAATTTATGGTATTGTGCTGCTGAGAAGGAAATAGTCTCATTTGCACCATTGTTTACAGTCTCC
Organism: Neophocaena asiaeorientalis asiaeorientalis; assembly: GCF_003031525.2. Classification (NCBI taxonomy): domain Eukaryota; kingdom Metazoa; phylum Chordata; class Mammalia; order Artiodactyla; family Phocoenidae; genus Neophocaena; species Neophocaena asiaeorientalis. Next base: position 323,145 of record NW_020175438.1, on the reverse strand, counting down.
TTTATGTCCATCTACTGTTCCATTTCAAAGGGAGGGATATGGTGGACTTGAAATCTGAGTTATATCAACCTCCAGGACAGTGCTTGGCATATGCTAGACACTCAATAATATTTGATGAAGGAATGAATAAATTGCAATGAATAAATTTTCATGATCAAATTTGAGAACCCACTTCAGGCAGGTATTGAGTATAAACATTATCTTAAAATAATCTTACTAGGCACAGACTTGTAAAATCTGTAACTTGACAAAACTGCTAACGAAATTGGCCCTCACCCACAAGCAGGTAGAGACAAGCCAAAGGAAAACACAGACTGGTATACAATTCTAGGGCCAAGCAGGTGGGTGAGAAGGTCCAGACCATGATGGTATAATCTAGATCTAGTTAGACAGAGGATGGCAGAGTAGGAGAGACAGGATCCCTGCTCTCCCAAAGCTTACAGTCTGGCAGGGGAGACATATAATTAAGCAATCCGAATAGATAACAATTTCAAGAATCCCCGGTCATATGTATAGCTTTGCTTTATCACCAGTACCTTGCATGCTGTAGGCACTCAATAAATATTTGCCAAAAAAGTGAATAAATCAGTGGAGTTTGAGAGAAGTGGATGATCTTGTGAAGGTTAAAGATAACAATAACAGGAATATTAGATTTCAAGGATGACTAAAAAACTTTGTCTTACACAACTGAATGTAGAAGTGAATTCACAGAAAGTATATTGAAGGACTAAAGGGCATAGGAAGTGGATCTCTGGCAAACAAAAGAGGCAGTTTCATGGAGAAGACCAAAGTCAGCATATTGTCTGAGGTACCAGTGAGGTGAGGAGAGAATTAGGAAGTTTGAATAGCAAAGGAGCATACAGTCCCAAGTTTGGTTAGTGGATGATGTGGAAATGGTTTGCACACAGAGACTTTATGGGAATTCTTCATATCTATTTACAGTGGAAGTGCTTAATGTTGAATGGGTGTCATATAATATATGTTATCAATTAAAATCCTAAATATAGCATTGTAATAAGAAGACTTTTTCTGTGATTTGCATCATGCTAAAAGTTCAGGAAAATGGATATATGACTTCCTAATGCAAATTACGCAGGAAAATTCATGAAAATGTACACAAGTGGAGCTACAACATAAGCACATTCCTATTGTTTCTTTATTCAATCTGAACAGTTATTCTCTGTTTATGAAGAAAATCTTTTGAGATTTCTGACTTTAACTAGTAGTAGCCCAAATAAGCACATTTGGGAAAATATGCAGTACTGTACAAATCAATGGGATTTTGACCAGGCAGACCAGGTTTTTTTTTTTTTTTTTTTTGCGGTACGCGGGCCTCTCACTGTTGTGGCCTCTCCCGTTGCAGAGCACAGGTTCCGGACGCACAGGCTCAGCGGCCGTGGCTCACGGGCCCAGCTGCTCTGCGGCATGTGGGATCTTCCCAGACCGGGGCACGAACCCGTGTCCCCTGCATCGGCAGGCGGACTCTCAACCACTGCGCCACCAGGGAAGCCCCAGACCAGGTTTAAAATCTCTTCATTACCTGGTATGTAATGGTGAATAAGTTACTTAGCTTCATGAGCTTCAGTTTTCTCACTTGAAAATCACATCAATAATAGTATGTATAATATGACATTGAATATTTGACTTTTGATTCATAGTGGACACTCAGGAATATGCTGAGGCATTTTGCAATAAATACTTGCCTAATCAGAGTCTCTAGTTAGGAGGGGACAGGTGGTATAAAGATCATCATCTTTCTTAGAAGATCCAGATTTCCCTTAAATTCCATATATATGTGTTAGCATACGGTATTTGTCTTTTTCTTTCTGACTTACTTCACTCTGTATGACAGACTCTAGGCCACCTCCCTTTGGATTACGCATTACTTTAGCAGTTGCTGACGCTCATAGGGACTTCAAAACAAAGAAATAGTTTCATTCTGACTGGAAATAGGCTACTAGATCCTCTGGGTTCTCCATTCTGTGTAGTAAAATTAGTTTATTTTACTCACATTAAATGAACTTGGATCATTTACCTGGGTATGTTGGTGTCATTCCATCAGACACCATCACCCATGTAACAGTGTCCCCTGAAGCTTTTTAACAGCACATTGAAATGGAGGAGAAAGTAGGCATCATGTGAAAAGCATCTTTCTTAAATCATATGCAATTCTACAAGGAGGGAAATACACTTTCCATAAACTCTAAAGAAATCATTTATAATTGTGCAAACATAAAGCGAGGGGCTGTCTTGAACCTCCTAAAAATGTGGTGGTAAATTATTCAAACAAGCTCAAATGAGTTGCTCACTTCCCTGGTGTTAATTTGCTGCAGGCACTGATGGAACAATCTCATTAAGTCAATACAGAAGGGACTTCAGAATACTTAAGCCATCTTATTTTAGCTAAAACCCCTCCCAACCTTAAGTCACTTTTTCGAAAATCACAAATCAAACAGGATACCATGGAATGGATTACACACTCTGAGAATGAAATGAAATCTTTATTTGGAAAAAAAATCACTTTTTTCCTAAAATAGAGAAGAAAACTCTCCTCTTTAATGGGTTTTGATAATTTAAAACTATATATATATTCCAAAGTAGATTCAGAATTATATATTTGTATATAAATATATATAGTACATATATATACACATGTATGTACATATATACACATATATGTACATATATACACATGTATGTACATATATACACACACATATATATGTAAATGTACAAAAGGAAAGAAAATCATTGGGATGTATTGGACCCTGGGTGTTAGAACATGTGACTTTGAGAAATGATCGGATTAGCTACACCAATAGACTTTCAAGGTAGAGTTAGTGGTAGGTTATTGGGGACATGCTTCTTTATTTGAGATATCGACTGTAAGACTGGCATGTGGGACAGAGAAGAAGGGTTCAGGGTGGTATGAATAACACCCATATAGTCTTCTAGAGGCTAGCTGTCGAAGAATTTCCTCATGCTGCGTTTCTTTTGACTCTGCATCTCTGGTTTTCTTAAGCTATCTGTGTGTCCTTAGTGACTGTAATTTATTGAGTTTATACTATGTATCAAACACTATAATAGGCACTTTACATGTAATATAGTACTTAAGCCTATCACAGAAGAAGGGAAAATAATACCTCTCATTTGTTCTTGTTGCAATAAAAATGCAATTTATTCCATCACTTTTACCTTATTATTTTATTTATTATTGATGTAATATAAGTGGTCATAGTTTAAAAGATGGTCATTATTCTCTCCTTCTTGAACACTAGTTTAGTAAAACTGTCACCATTTGCAGGTGACATGATACTATACCTAGAAAATCCTAAAGATGCTACCAGAAAACTACTAGAGCTCTTCAATGAATTCTGTAAAGTTGCAGGATACAAAACTAATATACAGAAATCTGTTGCATTTCAGTACACCAACAATGAAATATCAGAAAGAGTAATTAAGGAAACAGTCCTGTTTACCATTGCATCAAAAAGAAGAAAATGACCATACTACCCAAGGAAATCTACAGATTCAATATAATCCCTATTGAAATACCAATGAAATTTTTCACAGAACTAGAACAAATAATTTTAAAATTTAAATTGAAACACAGAAGACCCCAAATAGATAAAACAGTCTTGAGAAAGAAGAATGGAGCTGGAGGAATCATGCTCCCTGACTTCAGACTATACTACAAAGCTATAGTAATCAAGAGTATGGTACTGGAACAAAAACAGACAAATACATCAAGTTTTACATTTTTAATAAGAAATCTCTAGCTTTATTGAATTTATTCAACAGTTAAGTGCAAAGAAAACTTATTTCATTAATGGATATTTATTGACTACTACTCTCTGGCAGGCATTGTGGTGGTTGGCTCTAGGAATACAGCAGTGAACTAAATCAAGTCTCTGCCCTCATATGGTTTACATTCTACAACTATTAAATATTTCCGTTGAAAGAATCCCTTCCACACAAATGTTACTGGCAAAGAATTTGATGAAATTCTTTGATTTGATGATTATTTTAAATGTAACTATTTTGAAAAGCCTGTTGTTTATTTTGTTTGCTTTTTGTAGTTGTCCTTTATCAGGATGATATTCCCTTCTATTCATAGTTTGCTGAGGAATTTATCATGAATAGGGGCTGATTTTTGCAAATACTTTGCTACATTAATTGAAATGATTATCTAGACTTTCTCATTTTTTTTTCATGAGGTAAATTATGTCAATATTTGAATATTACACCAGCTGTGCAGCTGTGCATTCATGGAACAAATTCCATTGGGCTATAATGTATTATCCTTTTATATATTGCTAGGTTGGTTTGCCAAAAAATTTGTTTTTAAAGATATTTGTTTTGATGTTTATGAGAAATATTGTTTGTAGTTTACTTTTCTTCTGAGGCACATGTCTGGTTTTAGAACTAGGATATGGTGGCTTCAAAAATGTAGAATGTTGGCTTCCCTGGTGGCGCAGTGGTT
>NW_020175438.1:309887-318607 GCF_003031525.2 Neophocaena asiaeorientalis asiaeorientalis | reverse complement strand
AAAAGGAGATCACAATTATATAATATATAATGAATATAAGGAAATATATTTATATAATTATATAATATATAGCAAACATATAAATGATATATTTTATGTATATATATCAAAATGAAATCAAACAAAGAATGAATCAAAAGTGAAATCAAACAGGAACACATACACACACATGAAAGGAAGGAAGGAGGGAAGAAAGAAAGGAAGGAAGGAATATTTAATAAGTTTAAAATAAACCTACTGGCTTATTCTGAGTTGCCTGAACAATAAACTATCTGTGACTCCAGGCTTCTCCTCTCAACTGGACTGGCTGCATCCAAGTTCAGTGCTTAACGAGGAATGGAAACTATCACCCCAAGGGGCCCAAGTTCTTTGGACTCTGGATAGCTGTAGTTCCATATAGCTCCTATATAAAGCTGGCACCTGAAAACAGTCTGCCTTGTGCCTAGGGGTCTGTTTGTAACCCATCTGACGAGGTCACGTTCTCATGTGTGCCTATAAGAAGAAGGGATAGCAACAGGAGTTCTATTTTAGCCTCACTCATGCTGTGTGTCCAACAGGATCAGACACTGACCTATGTTTTTGTGTGATAATGGAATAATGGAGGACTTGTAACTTATCATTTCTTGTTGATTCAGTTCTTGCAGTTTTTTCTTCTCCCTAATAAAGTCTATTCCTTAACTCATGCTATTTGATATTGCAGAATTTGTCCTGAGCTCTCTTCAATGACAGGTGGTGACTACAAACAGACCAAACATATTCTTCTCTGTATTCCCTTCACTTACTACCAAAAGACCTCTTGTTCTTCTCTTCTGGGAGGTTTTTGCACTCATTGGTCCTGTATCTTCCCTTTCTCTTTTCTCTTTATTATACTGCAAGGAACTTCTACTCCTTACCCTAAAAAAGTTCTCACTAACGTCATCAATGACCAAAAGATATTCTAATTCTGTTACTAAATAAATCACAGATTTTAGAAACCAGGGAATCCTGGTGGTATTAGTCTTTTATGGATCTAAGAGTTTATAGCCAAAGTTGCGTACATGGCTAAGGAACAGATTGCCATAATGAGTTGTATAGCTCATGAAATAAGATTTAGCCTATACCATGACCATTTTCAAATGAAATTATCAAAATCCTCTGTCTACATTATGTATTATCTGTGGATAATATAACTGGGTATTGGGTATTGCCAAATATGCTAGGCCATGTTTTGTCCTTCTGCGTGTGTAAATGCATTTCATCCTTACCAATTCCCAACATAATTTCTGGCTCATTATACAAAAGTCCATGGCCAACAGGCACATGAAAAAGTGCTCAATATCGCTAATTATTAGAGAAACGCAAATCAAAACTACAATGAGGTATCACCTCACACCAGTCAGAATGGCCATCATCAAAAAATCTACAAATAACAAATGCTGGAGAGGGTGTGGAGAAAAGGGGACCCTCCTACACTGTTGGTGGGAATGTAAATTCATACAGCCACTATGGAGAACAGTGTGGAAGTTCCTTTAAGAACTAAAAATAGAGTTACCGTATGATTCTGCAATCCCACTCTTGAGCATATATCCAGAGAGAACTCTAATTCAAAAAGATACATGCACCCCAATGTTCATAGCACACTATTTACAATAGCCAAGACATGGAACCTAAATGTCCATTGACAGAGGAATGTATAAGAAGATGTGGTATGTATGTATATATATATATATACAGTGGAATACTACTCAGCCATAAAAAAGAATGAATGAAATAGTGCCATTTGCAGCAACATGGATGGACCTAGAGATTATCATATTAAGTAAGTCAAACAGACAAAGACAAGTATCATATGATATCACTTACGTGTGGAATCTAAAAAATGATACAAATGAACTTACTTACAAAACAGAAATAGACTCACAGACATAGAGAACAAACTTATGGTTACCAAAGGGGATAGCAGAGAGGGAGAGAGAGAGATAAATTAGGAGTTTGGGATTAACATGTACACACTACTATATATAGAATAGGTAAATAACAAGGACCTGTATAGCACAGGGAACTATACTCAATATCTTGTGATAACCTATGACGGAAAATAATCTGAAATATATATGTGTGTCTGTGTGTGTCTTTGTGTATGTATAACTGAATCACTTTGCCATACACTTGAAACTAGCACAACACTGTAAATTAACTGTACTTCAGTTTAGGGGGAAATAAATCCAGCTTAGTGATCCAGATTCAGTGAGTTCTTTGAAACCTCCTGACCTCAGATTAGGTGTGGAAATACATCACCAGGGAAAGTGACATGTGATTTAATGTAATAAAGTTTGTTATGTACATCTTCATTCCCATTGAGATATCAAATGACACATTTCAGTGATTTAAGAAGCTGTAACGTCACAGCTATTTCTTTTTCCCACTTATGTGAAGTGACTGTTTTTCATAATATTTTACTGTGTAACTGATGAAGATTGTTCATGGGATTCTTTATTCTCAAGGTCACAATGTAGCATTGTAATCACTTGTTAACAATAGCATAGGTGTAAACATAACGTCAATTACATTATAAAAGGTTATTTTTGTCATAATCCATTCACTACTGCCTCAAAGGAGGGAACTTGTTCTTGTAGCTAAACACAAATATAAAATATAAAGCTACTTATTTCTGTGTTCCATTTATATTTTTTTGCAACATGATTTAAATCATTGTATCCTAAACTTCAGGGCCTATGTGACATATTCACAGTTTTGCCATTTTCATATTTTACCTCTACTATTATTTACTTCTTATCTTTTTATATCAAATCATTTTTTGTATTTGGTTTCTTTGAGAAATAATATCCCTGAAGCCAAAGGTTTTACTTATTAATTAGTTTTTTTCTAATACCCATTCAAATACAACATAGCTATTAGACTACATTGCTTGTCAACATGCCAGTTGAAATCATCTCACACACCCCCAATGATAAATTAATTACCACTTTGAAAAAATAGGTTATGAAACCATTGTCAAATCTAAATATATTCCCCTCACACACACACACACACACACACACACACACCTCATTGCCATATGCCCATATACACCTTCTCATACATATATGCACACACATTTATATACACACCAAGACATACAACTACATATACATGAAACAGACCTTCCCTTGATAATTTTATTTTCCTTTTTGTATTTGGTTTGGGTTTTATGTAGGAATTCAGAATTAATTTAACAACCTTTAATTTAAAAACGGTGAAAATATGATGGTATTAATGTTAAAGGACTTGATTTACAAAAAGCGTTTTTCTAAAGAGCATTTAGCAAATGAAAATTAGCATCCCTGTTGCAATTGCAATTACTAATATACAATTTGCTAAAGAATTAGTACTTTTTGCCAGCAGGCATTAATTTGTAACTAAAATGAAAATTCATGAGATCCTTGAGTTAGCTAGAGTCAGGGTCTTTCTATTCCAGAAATCTTTCCATGGAATGAGTTTTCATAAAAAGTTATTGACAGGTTTGGAGAATAAATTCCTGTTTTTGTAATTTCTGAACTGGAGTTTGTAATTTTTTTACTTTCCTCTGGAGTGATTATGATGATATCTGTGTGAGAAACATTAATCTTCAGAGACAAACCAAGGCTTGATCTCTATCAATAATTTCAATGGTGGTGCTGGTCTACTAATACACTTCCGCAATTACCGCTGACATGCCACAGACTTAAAAAGATAAATTTCTGTTTATCATCATGTAATTTCACACTAAATGAAAGTAGAGTCATTTGAAGGGTAAACAAAAAGAGGCTCAAAGCTATTTGAATCAGAATAAGAACCAGATAGGGTTATAGAGGCTAGGGAATAAGAATCTTATGAATCAAATGGTGGTAGGTTGGTCAGGGACTGTGAATTCCCTTTAGCTTTTACTGTAGCCATGATGTTCTGTGGCCACTTAGTGGCTCACTAAATGGTTGTTGAATGAAAGAATTAGAGAAAAAGTTACTTGGCCCATGATATAGTGCAGTGTGCCCAACTAGATGATACAACACTTCTAAAAAGTCACAATCATACAAAAAACATAAAAGACAAAATAGAATCCACTTTGATTAGGCTTAAGTAGTTGAGATATCTGTTTAGAATATTAGAAATTAAAAATAGAAAAATGCACGCAATGATTGGCATTGTTATGTGAAACTGGTCACAGTTTCTGGTCAAAGCATGTCGACATTCATGTTCATTTCTATTATGTCCCCCTTTCATTCTCTTTATTTATGCCTTTCAAAGGCTTTTCAGGTAAACTGGTTACAGTGAATTCACTAATGATAAACAAATTTTTTAACTTAGTGGGTTGAGCCCTGCAACTTCCAAGAGACCTAGCTGTGGAACTCTCAGAAATTTTGCTTATAAGAAAAGTCTATAAGCTTAGGGAATATTATTGTACAGTAATCACCCTGTTCAAACATTTGTGATATGATTTTGCAATTCAGTAGTACTTTTTTCCAAAAGCCTGACTGTAAGAACATGTATTAGAAGGCAAATTAGAAGCACAAGCTCAGGAAATAGAGGCAACTTTCAGATAATCTCAGCCAACCTTCTCTCTGTTTCATCCTCTCTTCCCCTTCACTCTTTCAGAAGATGTTTTCTTTTACAGTTTGACTCTCTCTTTTGATCATAGTTACTAGGTAATAATAATTACTGAGTAATTGTACAGCGTTATGTCCCATTTTGTCCACCTTTGAATGAGAAGCCTTGAAAAATATTGCCAAATCAAGAAAAATTCAATCTGAGGTACTTTAAAGTACAGCTGAACTCTGAAATGTATTTACATATTGTGGATAACCATCACTATTTGTGACTTGAATTCTATCTTCTATATTCATTTCTGATTGTTACTAATTTCCCTGGGATAAATAGCTAGCAGTTGAATTGCTGGGTCATGGGGTGGTTGAATATTTAACATTATAAGAAACTGCCAAATAATATTCTAATATAATTGTACCACTTAAACTCCTACCAGCAATGCACAGGAGTTCCACTTGCTTCACATCTCACTGACACTTGGTCATTGTCAGTCTGTTTAACTTCAGGTTTTCTAATGCACATGTAGCAGTATCTAATTATGGTTATAATATGTATTTCTGTGATAATTGATGGTTTTGAGCATCTTTTCATGTGATTGTTGGCAATTTATTTATGTTTATGAAGCAATGGTGAAAATATGTTGCTAATTTTTATTGAGGTGTTTACCTTCTTTTTTGAGTTGTAAGAATGCTGTATGTATTCTGGATAGACTAAAAATGTTTTTTCCTAATCTTCAGTCTAACCACTTATTTTCTAATAATATCTTTTCAGGAGCACAAAATTTAATTTGGTGAACATTTTTAATCAATAATTTATCTTAGATTTAGTGCTTTTATGTACTCCCTAAGAAACATTTGCCTACCCCAAGGTCACCATGATATTTGCTATGCTTCCATTCTGAGGCTTCGTTGTTCTACTTTAATGTTTAGGTGTATGACTGATATTCCAAGAAGACAAGGTTTATATTATACCTAAGAATATGCAGATTTACATGAACATTTATTGAAAAGATTTTACTTTTACCTTTAGGTTGCCTTGCTACCTTTGTCAAAAGCAGTTGGCCATACAATTAAATATATATAGAAATATAGCTAAACGGTTTTATGATGTTTCATTGATGAATCGCTGTATTCTTCTTGAATACTTAGCTTTATTGTAAATCTTGAAACTGAATAGTGTGACACTGACAAATATATGTTTTCAAGATTGTTTTGGTTATATTTTGTTTTCACGTAGGTTGGATTGATTTTCATAGAAATTTAAGAATCAACTGCTAGGAGAGACCTTCAAGATGGTGGAGGAGTGAGACGTGGAGATCACCTTCCTCCCCACAAATTCATTAGAAATACATCGACACGTGGAACAACTCCTACAGAACACCTACTGAACGCTGGCAGAAGACCTCAGACCTCCCAAAAGGCAAGAAGCTTCCCACGTACCTGGGTAGGGCAAAAGAAAAATGAAAAAACAGAGACAAGAGAATAGGGACAGGACCTGTACCTCTGGGAGGGAGCTGTGAAGGAGGAAAATTTTCCACACACTAGGAAACCCCTTCACTGGCGGAGAGGGGGGGGTTGCAGGGGGGAAGCTTCAGAGCCACAGAGGAGAGCTCAGCAACAGGGGTGCAGAGGACAAAGCAGAGATTCCCACACAGAGGACCGGTGCCGACCAGCACTCACCAGCCCGAGAGGCTTGTCTGCTCAACTTGCCAGGGCGGGTGGGGGCTGGGAGCCTGTGCAGCCCGCCACTGCCAGGGTCCCATGATCCAAGGACAACTTCCCTGGGAGAACACACGGCACACTGTGATCAAGTGGGATTTATCCCAGGGATACAAAGATTCTTCAATATATGCAAATCAATCAATGTGATACACCATATTAGCAAATTGAAGGAGAAAAGCTATGTGATCATCTCAATAGATAAACAAAAAGCTTTCGACAAAATTCAACACCCATTTATGATAAAAACCCTCCAGAAAGTAGGCATAGAGGGAACTTTCCTCAACATAATAAAGGCCATATATGACAAACCCACAGCCAACATCATCCTCAATGGTGAAAAACAGAAAGCATTTCCTCTAAGATCAGGAACAAGACAAGGTTGCCCACTCTCACCACTCTTGTTCAACATAGTTTTGGAAGTTTTAGCCTTAGCAAACAGAGAAGAAAGAGAAATAAAAGGAATCCAAATTGGAAAAGAAGAAGTAAAGTTGTCATTGTTTGCAGATGACATGATACTATACACAAAGAATCCTAAAGATGCTACCAGAAAACTACTAGAGCTAATCAATGAACTTGGTAAGGTAGCAGGATACAAAATTAATGCACAGAAATCTCTTGCATTCCTATACACTAATGATGAAAAAGCTGAAAGAGAAATTAAGGAAACTATCCCATTTACTATTGCAACAAAAGGAATAAAATACTTAGGAATAAACCTACCTAAGGAGACAAAAGACCTGTATGCAGAAAATTATAAGACACTGATGAAAGAAATTAAAGATGATACAAACAGATGGAGAGATATACCATGTTCTTGGATTGGAAGAATCAACATTGTGAAAATGACTATACTAGCCAAATCAATCTACAGATTCAATGCAATCCCTATCAAACTACCAATGGCATTTTTTCACAGAACTAGAACAAAAAATTTCACAATTTGTATGGAAACACAAAAGACCCCAAATAGCCAAAGCAGTCTTGAGAAAGAAAAACAGAGCTGGATGAATCAGCCTCCCTGACTACAGGCTATACTACACAGCTGCAGTAATCAATACAGTATGGTACAGACACAAAAACAGACATATAGATCAATGGAACAGGATAGAAAGCCCAGAGATAAACCCACACACATATGCTCACCTTATTTTTGATAAAGGAGGCAGGAATATACAATGGAGAAAAGGCATCTTCAATAAGTGGTGCTGAGAAAACTGTACAGCTACATGTAAAAGAATGAAATAAGAAGACTCCCTAACACCATACACAAACACAAGCTCAAAATGGATTAAAGACCTAAATGAAAGGCCACAAACTATAAAACTCTTAGCAGAAAACATAGGCAGAACACTCTATGACATAAATCACAGCAAAATCCTTTTTGACCCACCTCCTAGAGAAATGGAAATATAAACAAAAATAAACAAATGGGACCTAATGAATCTTCAAAGCTTTTGCACAGCAAAGGAAGCCATGAACAGGATGAAAAGACAACCCTCCGAATGGGAGAAAATATTTGCAAATGAAGCCACTGACAAAGGATTAATCTCCAAAATTTACAAGCAGCTCATATAGCTCAATATCAAAAAAACAAACAACCCAATCCAAAAATGGGCAGAAGACCTAAATAGACATTTCTCCAAAGAAGATACACAGATTGCCAACAAACACATGAAAGGATGCTCAACATCACCAATCATTAGAGAAATGCAAATCAAAACTACAGTGAGGTGTCACCTCACACCAGTCAGAATGGCCATCATCCAAAAATCTACAAACAGTAAATGCTGGAGAGGGTGTGGAGAAAAGGGAACCCTCTTGCACTGTAGTGGGATTATAAATTGATACAGCCGCTATGGAGAGCAGTATGGAGGTTCCTTAAAATAGAACTACCATATGACCCAGCAATCGCACTACTGGACATATACCCTGAGACAACCATAATTCAAAAAGAGTCATGTACCACAATGTTCATTGCAGCTCTGTTTACAATAGCCAGGACATGGAAGCAACCTAAGTGTCCATTGAGAGATGAATGGATAAAGAAGATGTGGTGCATGTATACAATGGAATATTACTCAGCCATAAAAAGAAACAAAATTGAGTTATTTGTAGTGAGGTGGACGGACCTAGAAACTGTCATACAGTGAAGCAAGTCAGAAAGAGAAAAATAAATACCGTGTGCTAACCCATGTATATGGAATCTAAAAAAAAAATAATAATAAATGTTCCTGAAGAACCTAGGGGTAGGACAGGAATAAAGATGCAGACTTAGAGAATGGACTTTAGGACACGGGGAGGGGGAAGGGTAAGCTGTGATGAAGTGAGAGAGTGGCATTGACATATATACACTACCAAATGTAAAATAGACAGCTAGTGGGAAGCAGCTGCATAGCACAGGGAGATCAGCTCAGTGCTTTGTGACCACCTAGAGTGGTG
>NW_020175438.1:294447-309572 GCF_003031525.2 Neophocaena asiaeorientalis asiaeorientalis | reverse complement strand
GGGGAGACACAAGAGGGAGGAGATATGGGAATATATGTATATGTATAGCTGATTCACTTTGTTATACAGCAGAAACTAACACACCATTGTAAAGCAAGTATACTCCAATAAAGATGTTACAAATAACCCCAAAAGATTTAAACCGTAAGGTCCAGTAATCCCACTTTGGGGAGAACCATAATTTGAAAAAATACATGCACCCCAGTGTTCATTGCAGCACTGTTTACAATAGCCAATACATGGAAGCAACCTAAATGTCCTTTTACAGAGGAATGGATAAAGAAGACGTGGTACATATATACAATGGATATTGCTCAGCCAGTAAAAAGAATGAAATAATGCCATTTGCAGCAACATGGATGGACCTAGAGATTGTCATACTGAGTGAAGTAAGCCACACAGAGAAAGAGAAATATCGTATGATATCCGTTATATGTAGAATCTAAAAAGAAATTGTACAAATGAACTTCTTTACATAACAGAAACAGACTCTCAGACCTAGGGAACGAACTTATGGTTATCGGGGGGAAGCATGGCGGGAAGGGTTTGTTAGGGAGTTTGGGATCAACATGTACACACTGCTATATTTAAAATGGATAACCAAGAAGGACCTACTGTATAGCACAGGGAACTCTGATCTATGTTGTGTGGCAGCCTGGATGGGAGGGGAGTTTGGGGGAGAATGGATACGTGCATATGTATGGCTGAGTCCCTTTGCTGTGCACCTGAAACTGTCACAACAATGGTAATCGGCTATTCTCCAATATAAAATAGTTTAAAAAATGAATCAACTGCTAAATTATTACCAAAAAAAAAAAACCAACCAGCTGGCAAATTTGACTTACATTTTTTGAATTTACAGACAAAATTGGGGAAAACTGGTATTTTTAAACAATAGTGAGTCTTCCAATGTTAGTTCAAAATATACCACTTAATTTCTTTTTTTCCTCAAGATTAGAGTCAAGATATTGGGTTTTAGAAAAAATACCAGAGGTGAAGTGCCTATCACATCACATCAAGGGGTCCATGGCATATACATGACATCACTGATGATGTCAGCCTCTGTCACTTGGTTATATTAGTGTTTGTCACATATCTCCAGTGAAAAATTAATATATTTTCCCTTCTCATACTTTATTTGTAAGTTAGTTACTAAGTAAAGGCTATACTCCAGGATTGTGGGCACAGGGTGAAAAGGCGGCTTAGATTTGTAACTTCTCAATTAATTTATTGAATTATTTATTTGTATCAATATGGACCTTTATATGTTTACTTTGAATTTGGGATTATAATCAAATACTACAATATTCATTCTGTTGCTGCTACTATTCCAGATATGGCCTTTTGGAGCTCTTTCAGGCTGGCTTCTGTGTCCCCTTGATATGTCCCCATCCTTTGGTTTTTTGAGCTCTTCATAACTTTCTGGTACTATAAGATGCTGCAGTCTTGTCTTGTAATTTCCCTGCCCCATCCCTAAATTTAGTCATTTATCCAAGGAACCCTTCTTTCCTCCTCTCTCCTTAGAGCGACAGGACCCAATGAGGAGCTGAGTGTCCACCCTGACCAAACAGCAGTAAAGCGGGTGAGTTGGCATCTACTTCCTTTCTGTCTAGTGAAAGTGGAGCCTGATGGGAAGCTGATTTTACCTTCCCACATTGAGGTAATTAGGCCATGCAGGTTGATACCCCACTTTTTCTGGGATAATGTCAGTGGGGCTGAGGTGGGGCAGCTATATTTCTACCCACATGTCTTCAGAGAGGCAGTGTGAGGCAGTGTCCCTCTTTTGCTAGTGTATTGTTGGCAGGGCACGGTGGGGAGTTGAACCTGTATACTTACCTGCCCCTCAATGGAGAGACTGTTTGCTTAACAACAAATAAAGAGTAAGTATGATAAGGCATCTCATTATATAATTAATATCCCAAATGTCCATTTTATATTTAATAGAAAATCACTTGTCATACCAAGAACCAGGAAAATAGCAACATGAATGAGAAAAGCCAACCAACAAACTGACCAGACACCTACACTGAGATAAATCAGATGTTGCCTGATGGTTAGTGGCTACTGTATATAATTTTATATAATGACATATCTGGTGTTATATATCTGGTATTGCTATATTCTTTAAAATTCGATTTAGTTTATGCTATCCAACCCTCATTACTTGAATCTCCTAGTTTAGTTAATAACTTATTATATTATATATTTCTTGTTCAAATTACTGTTGTTTCTCCCTTTGAATTGGACTTTGAGTACTAAAGAGGTAGAGAATTGTTGAGTTTGGGACTTCTCTGAGCTCTTAGGTTCAACTACCCCTGATGTGTCCGGCTGTGGCCATGACTTCTTTGAAGTTGTGAAAGAGGAGACAGAGGAAGAGAAGGAGAAATGGCACGTGGCCGGGTGGTTGACAAATAGGTATATTTGTTTTATTGTGAGGTATTAGGTGTCCATTGTGGTGACTGAAATAGCAATCCAGGGGAAAACTTTGGGGTATGAGAGAAGTATATAGAAAGGGAAGGTGGTATATATAAATGTTGCAGTGGAGTATATTATACCTTTAGTCTCTTTCATCGAGATCAACAAATTCAAGAGAAGGATTTGAGATATTTTGAGTAGTTTTGTTGGCTGAACGATGTTTCCTTGACCATGATCCAGTTCCAAGACCAAGTACTGTGGTGAAAGTATCTAAGTAGCCTGGTAAACTGATTGGGGTTGGGCACAGGGAAGACTAGGAGGGAGAAACTGCCTTATTCTTCTAAATGAGGTACATGGCTGCTTCTTCTGCTACTACAGTCCTCTGTCCTTGACCAGAGGATGCCCCAGTCAGGCTCATTTGCTAGTATAAGGAAAATTCAAGTTGTGAAGAAGGTGAGAGTTCTGTCCAGCTCTCTTCCAATTGGATCTTTATGTGGCCTGTGATATCTAGATGTGATGGGTGAGTGTAGTGGTCCTTTCTACTTAGCAGCTCACTTTTGGGGAATGCACACTAGCTTTTCATGTGACAACTATATTAAATTAAAACTCAGCACAGTAATGCAGACAAATATTCTAAGTCCCAGAGGTAGAGGTTGGGGGAGGAAAGTTTATTCTCTCTCAGTTCTAAAGTTTGTCCCATTAGAAGCATAGTAGGGGAGGGGATATATATTCAGAGATGGGTAAAAGGTAGAGGGGAGCTAAATGATTGTTTTCCATGCTTTTGGGTCTATTCTTCTGACCCATCATGGACTGAGAGTGTTGGGGTATTGACTGAAATGGCATGGTGAGGGGTGTTTGGGTATGGATAAGATTGCCACCTTCAGCCATTCTGTGTGCAGTACCCCATTCCAGGAAGTACCATTCATGTGCCTAAAAATATGATTGGCACATCTTGGAGTGAAGTAATGTACAACAGGTACAATATACATGGTGGTCCCAGAGGAGGTATGGCTACCTGAATCTTTCCTTGAACCAAGGCACCATCTTTTCAGCACTGGGCCACATCAAGGGACCCTCAAATGTGCCTTCTAAGGAGTAAGACAGGGAATTAGGGCACCCTAGGAAAATCTTCATATGTATGTTCTTGAGGAGTTTAAAAGTTGGTTAAAAAGGGGACTGTGCATATGAGACTACAACATGAGGTAAGTTATGATACCCCTGTGTCTCCCCATTGATATTTCTCTCTGCAGAACCAAATTTCCTCTTCCTTGGATTCTCCTTCAGTCATCTTTGAAGTCACCAAAGTACTCGGGGTTAACCATGGCTAAGTTAGACGAAGCTTTGTCAGTCTGATATATACTTTTCAATTCTTATTTATTGATTTATTATGTGTATGCTTATTCATTTATTTTTTAGTTATGTGAAAAATGGATGGGCAAGGAGGAACTACACTTTAGAACTCTTGATAATGATAAAATATGACTTTTTTTTCTCTTATTCACCTTTGGATTTCTATTCTTAACCCTGCACACAGAGGGAGAGAAAGAAGATAGCCAGTAGTTGGAGACCATCTGTAGAACTAGAACAGTGCATGGGAAGCAAGTTATAAATTTTACATTCTTCTGTGGGAACAAGAATCTTGATGCTCTGCAAAGGTAAGCCCTCTTTAACCAAATCAGTGGTTATAGAAAACGAGGGGTTTTGGTATTCCTGCATCTCAGAGAGCCACAGGTTTCACTCCCACTTCACTCCTTGGCAAAAATTTAGGTTGTGGTCAAAAGAAGGAAATTTCTCTATCTGTCTCTCAACATTATTACCCATGTACAACCTGTGTCCACTACTTATGGTATCTCCTTTCCTCCTTCACACGATCTAAGGATCACCCTACACAGAAAGTCTCACTACTCCAGATATGTGTAGGTCCTTGTTGTATATCTACTTTATATGTAGTAATTTGTATCTGTTAATTACAAACTCCTAATTTATCTCTCTCCCCCTGCTTTGGTTCTTGTAGACACCAAGGTCAAAGGTGAAAGTTAGGTTCAGCAGTGGGGTTGGGAGGACAGAGTAGGTGCCTCTCGTCCCACGAAGAGAAGAGGACCAGTCAGCCTAGGGACTCGGCAAGTTGGGAATATATTATTTTTGTCTTCTGGTCTCTAGCAGAACCAAAATACTCAAGTGTACTATACAGCTGGGTTCAGTACTAAACTGCCCACTTCAAAGAACTCTGAATTCCTACTCTGCTGCCTACAGACAAGCACGAAGGGATGCAGCTGTTTTCTTTGTTCACCAGGTGAGAACATCCTCTGTTTCATTGCACTTCCCTTATATAATGATAATTGGCTGTAGGGTATGGCTGAGGTAGAAATAAGTACCAGCCAAAAGGCTGTCAGAGCTGAAAGAAGTGACCGGGTATTTAGTCCATGGCAAAATCCTTATCACGGTCCAGATACTTGGGTCACAGATGGCTCAGATATATTTATTGAAATTGTGAAAGTGCTAACAGTTTTGTGAAATGGGAACTATTGAAAGTCTATTGGAAGAAAAAAAAAGACTTGGGAAAGTCCAGTTTATATGTCCCTTCCCTAAGTCTTTTTTTTTCCCTTCTCCATAGCAAGTAACTTAGCTGGAAGTGTGTTTCCAAATCCTCTTTCCTCTCTCTCTCTGTAGGAATGGCATAACATGGCTCTCATTCTCTTCGACTATGACTTGTTTGTGGTCTCCTGTCACCTTTACATGCTCTCTTTCATCTTCTTTGAAGTTCAGTTGGTCATCAGAAAGTCAGAGTGCTAGGCACCTGTGTCACAGAGTGGAAAATTGGGAAAATACATTAGCAACAACCAGACTTTTCATCAAGGGCCGAGATAATCTAGAGCTGAGGAGGAAAGGGATATCTCTAGGATTTAAGCTCATCTCTCTCTTAGAATTGAACAGCGATATATTAAGTGGTTAGTTTCTTCTCAAGAGAAAAAGAAATTGGATTTCTGCCCTCTCAGTATTTGCACCCCATGGCTGATCTCCTCTTTCCTTCCTAAGGGTTTTATTGTGTTTTCACTAATATTATGTGGATTTGGAATGAAGGAATTTGGGGGTACCATGGAGTGTTGTAAGTATTTTGTTCTTGTTGTTTTATTTTGTTTGGGTTTACAACTTGAAAGATAACAGGTTAGAGAGAATAAAAATATTTCTTAAATGAGGAAGGAACACCAGGAAGGGGCTTATTCTCTTTTGGGCATGAAAAACATCCAAGGATTCGTAGAGTAGGTGAGGAGAAACTTACTCAGGTGGAGATGGAATCTGGCAGGAAGTAGGATGGGCAATGCCAAGTTCTTATGGAAAAATGACGAATGTCATGCCATGGCAGTGGAGATTGGGCAGGTACGAGAAGAGCTACATTGGTGTAAGGTGTATTGGGCAGAGAAGCTACCTTGAGCCATGGTGTGTGCAGTGCCCTATTTAGGAAGATACCATTCCCATATACTGTATTATGAAGTGTGCCTTTCTGATTAGAGTAATGCTCAACAAGTACAACTTTGTTGGTGACTGAAGTCCCTGAGGAAAATTTGTCCCAAATAAGTCCTTCAGTCGTCTGTAACCCTTTATTGTAAAGAGATATGGCCACCGAGAAGGAGGCATGCACTGGGAATATAGCCCTACCTAAATACTGCTAAGAAAAATTCCCTGCTTCAGACAACAGCAAGACTCTGTCAACATGGTGTTCTCTATCCTCAGCAGTATAACGCCACTCCATCTTCATAGAAGCAACAGGGTTCCCTGTTGGGCTCTCTGTTGGAATTTCAACATGGTTTTAGGTCCATCTGAAAGACCAAGATTGGACATGGATGTGGCAGCTGAGACAAGATGGAATATCCACCGATTTTTCAATTGAAAAATTACCAAGCACATACAGTATGCCAGTCCATGTGTGAGGTGCTACAAATATAGTAGGGGAACAGGAGAGGCAAAACTTCAAGAAGCTGTTAGTATACGATAGCTAGTAAATGAATAGAACGTGAATTGTGCACGACAGCCCAAAGTACTGCGGAGAAACATTGAAGTGTATTGAGGATTGGGCAGTGCTCCAGAAAGGAGGGGATGGAGCAGTTTCACATAGAGTGGTCAGGGAAGGCTTCTCTGATAAAGCACTATTTGAGTGAAGTCCTGTATTAGGAAGGGATAGAATCAATCCGCAATTGCTCAGTGCTCCAACACTTCCCTTCTGCCTTGGCATGGAAGGCAATCCCAGTTTTTCCTGCTGATCTTTTCTTACTGTCCATACCCACCTCCAGACCATATAGTTCTGTCCTGTTTCAGGGGATTTTTGTGATGAAAATTCATGGAAATATTGAGACACTTTGGTTTAAGAAGTGGAAAGGAAAGGGGATCAAACAAACAAAGAGGCTGTCAAGCTGGATAATATATCCCCAAGACAGGAGACTAGGAGTTGACGGAAATCAGAAAAAAAATAACTGTTGCCATAATGCTTTATGTAGAGAGGATTTCTCTTCCCTGGGAGGTTTCCAAAAATCACCAATAAGAAATTGAGTGTATTTTTTTAAAGGGGAAAAAGGAGAAATTGAAGACATTGTAAATGACGCTTTTGCCAGTATTGAATATCCTTGAATGTGAGGAACTCAGATCAGAGACTGAGACATCTGTTTGTTTTAAAGGAGTTGCAGCTGCCTGTTAAACTGGTCGTGCATGTGCACAGGTATGCCTGTGAGAATTAGTCTAACTTGCTACTGTCTACCAACCTAAAACCAGTGCATGGCTACTATGGCTGATGCTTGCGCTTCTGCATTCCTGCTAGGTTAAATTGAGAATGACCTAGCACAAGACAACATGGCGGTAAAAGAGAAGGTTGAGTTGGACAGTGGACTGCAGTCAAGCTCTCTGATAACAGAGCTCATCACATCTGCAGTGTCAGTAGGAGATTGGACCCTCTCTATTATGATTTTCTTTCTCTCCTGTGGTAAATAGAGGGGAAAGTGGTATTTCCTTATTTGGGGTCATCCGCACAGAGAGGACAGAGACATAAAGTGGCCAGTGGGCCTTCAGACAATCAGTTGGGAAGAGGACTATAAGGGCTAATAGTGTTGAGAAGAGTTACAGTCTTCTTGAAAATCCTGGTACAGTTGGCATCCATATCCATGAGTTCCACAGCCACAGATTCAACTAACCACAGATCAAAAATACTTGAAAAAAAATTTCATAAAGTTCCAAAAGGCAAAACTTGAATTTGCTGAGGACCAGTAACTTTATATAACATTTATATCGTATTTACAACTATATACATAGCATTTACATTGTATGAGGTATTATACATAATCTAAAGATAATTTAAAGTATACGGAATCATACTAATTGAAGTCAGAAAGAGAAAGACAAATACCATATGATATCACTTATATGTGGAATCTAAAATATGACACAAGTGAACATATCTACAAAACAGAAACAGACTCACAGACATAGAGAACAGACTTGTGGCTGCCAAGGGGGAGGGGGTTGGGAGAGGGAAGGACTGGGAATTTGGGATTAGCAGATGCAAACTGTTATATATAGAATGGATAAACAACAAGGTCCTACTGTAGAGCACAGGGAACTGTATTCAATATCCTGTGATAAGCCATAATGGAAAAGAATACGAAAAAGCATACATATGTACATATATATATATGTGTGTGTGTGTGTGTGTGTGTATATATATATATATATATACACACGTATATATATAAAACTGAATCACTTTGCTGACTCAGAAACTAACACATTGTAAATCAACTATATTTCAATTACAAAACAAAAAAAGAAACAAAAAACAAAGTATACAGTAAGATGTGCATAGGTTATATGCAAATACTATGCCATTTTATAGAAGGGACTTGAGCATCCTCAGATTTTGGTATCCATTGGCAGTGCTGGAACCAGTGCCCTGTGGATACCAAAGGATGACTGTACTTTTTGGAAAAATGTGGGGCTTCCTGTGGCTATTAATATAGGCCAGGTATTTTTCCTATTAAAGAAGGAAGATTTCAAGACTTTCAGACATCAAGACAATTTCCTTTATCTCAATCTTCATGGTTGTTTCAATAAAAAATTATAAACTAAGTATGATGTTTCCCATACTTGTCTACTTCCCTATTTAAAAGATCTTCAGCCCAGAGTCGTCAAGTTCTAAAAAAACCTCCAGTTTAAGACTTGGAATCTTCTCACCTGAACTTCCTTCCAACATTTTCAGCTGTGTGTTTGTGTGTGTGTACAGTTTAACATTTCAATGTATGCACAGTACTATAGCTTCTTTTTAGTGAACACTTATATGAGTTTAGATAAATGTGAAATTTATATAATAGTGATAAAATTCAAGATACAGAATAGTACCACTATGTCAAAAGAATTTTTTTACCAGCTCTTTTAGAGTAAAAACATCCCATAATTCCCAGACTCCGGAATCCATTCACCATATTTGTTTCCCTATACTTTGGTGTCCCACGCTCAGTATTCCAGAGAAACACAGGCCCATAGTAGCATGTGTCTTAGATAAAAAATGGAAGAACATGCTCAAAATGACCTTACTCCAGGAAGAGGGTCAGAAAACCCAGGTGCTGAAAGGAATATAAGGGCATCCTTAGGCCCCAAGTTCATATATGTCTTGTAGATCACTCCTGATAAGTAATTTTTTTTTTTTACTCCAGAGTGTTAAAAAGAAAAGGGATTTCTATTCTTTCCACCCCACCAATAAAAGACCATTTTCTCCCACTTTGTTTTCAGGATTTTGTGTGTTTTCACTGCTTATTCTATAGTTCTAGAGTTGAGGTAAGAAACTCAGGTAGAGGGCCTCAGATCTTTGAGAGATAAAGCTGGGGTTGATATGATGGAGTGTATTTTCTGCCTAACTGGATTTGAGTAATGTAAATTGCTTGTTAGTACATTGTTATAAGAATGGGAAAAAAGAGTGAGATAATGCATGCAAGGATATTTCTTCCATGAGCAAGAAAACCTAGGAAAAAGGTTTTCAGTTCTGGAAACTGTCACGTAAAACGTGCAACATGATAGAGGAGAACACTCAGGAGGGTTGCATGAGGAAAGACAGTGTGGTGGGTGCTACACAGGTCCTTTGGACAAATGTCAGTGGCCACTCACTGCCTGAAAGCATTTAGTGTTTGTTTCAGACGAGCACGAGTGGATATTTAGGCAGGGTTGTCCTCACTAGACATTCTTTGTGTGGTATCCTCCTCCAGAGAGTAGCAGTCAGGTACAATTAGATGTGATTGACCCCACTGTGAGTGGAGTAATGTATGACACGTACAACATAGACCATGGCACTGTGGGTGCATTGGGAGTGTTTAGTTACTTGCAGAGGAATGCTTTCCTTAGAGTACAGGTCCCCTGGGGTACATCAAGGGAGTACTTGTTTCAGAGGTGTGATTTAAGAAATGAGGGTCCCATGAAAAATCCTCCCATTATTTCTTCTGAGATTCATATTCCCTTTCCCAAAGCTTCCTGACAGAAATGGGAATAAGACTTTCAGGGTAGTCATGCCTGTGGAGTATTTTTCGTTTTCGTAGAAACTTTTCCCCACACCATCCAAAATCCTTTCACCTGTTCTCGCCTATTTCAAGGCTTCTTTTTTAGGCCTTCCACAATTCCCCACTGCTTCTCATTCTCTACCCTACTGAAGCTCAAATTTTTTGACTCTCAGGTATTGAAGCTCTGTCTTTCTTCCTGAGCCTAGAATACCCTCATTCTTTAAAAAATACTTTTGAATCCTCCATAAGTTACCAATTTTTTAGGTTTATGCATAATACCCAGAAAATTTTGCTTATTGACATGATTTTATTTTGTTGCTTTTAAAAAGTTATGTATCTTTTGTTATTGTGCAGAGGAGAGGGTGGGAGATGGTAAGTATCATATGCTTGGGTGCTGTTCTCTGAACTGGAGGGTTGTCTGTGAAGCAAGATACAAATTTGTGTTGGACAAAGGGAGATAAGCTGGTACCTCTCTCCTTTAATTCTGACCCAGGAGTTGAGGTAGAAATGGGTCCTTGTGGTATTTTTGTCTGTATTAACAAGCCATACGGATCATCATACTTCAATCCTTCATAAAAGTTTAGGGGAGAAATTGTTCTTTTGTCTCTTACCATCTTACCTTCGTGGCCATTCTACAAATAACTACTGGTACTGATCATAGTACTTTGATTATGGCTTAATTTTGTGTTTTTATTTCATTTTCTGTCTTTTGATTTATTTTTTCATTAAGTGTTTTTGGAGTCAGTTTTTTGGATTTTTCAGGCGGACTCCCAACCACTGCGCCACCAGGGAAGCCCAGATATTTTATATATGTGATTTGAACATAAATTTTTTAAATGTATTTACTTATTTTCATTTTGAGTCATTGGTTATTTGGTTGTTGCTGATTTGTCTGATCTGTAAGTAACTGGGATAATTAACAACCCCATGTCCCAAGGCACTCCTTGAATTTCAGAGTGCCACAGACAGAATTTTGTTCTTGGGACACTGATCCTGACAAATAAGCAGGTAAAAATTAAACTAAAATAAGACTCTCCCTTTATGGTGAATAACTATGAGTTTTGAAAAATGCATATAGTACAGTATCTAACAATGTGGTCATGATTTTCTGTCTGGATGATCTGACCAATGATGAAGGTAGGGTCCCTTACTATTAATGTATTATTGTCAATTTCTCCCTTTATGTCTGTTAATATTTGCTTTAGATATTTAGTTGCTTTAACTATTTTTCATCTTTCAATCTTTGTACTGGCTTATTTAAGTGGTTGATTCTCAGTCCTTACTATATATTTGCCTTTCCAAGTTGGATTTTTCCCTTTCCTATGAATTCTTTCTTCTTTTCCCTTTAGAGAATACCCTTTGTCATTTCTTTTAGGTTAGGTTTAGTATTGATGAACTCTTCTAGCTTTTGTTTGTCCTAGAAGTTCTTTATATTTCCTTTGATTCTAAATAGAATCTTGCTGGGTAGAGTATCCCAGGTTATAGGCTTTTTCCTTTCAGCACGTTGAATGTGTCATGCCACTCCCTTCTGGCCTGCAAAATTTCTGCAGAAAAATAAGCTGAGTTCCTTACAGGTATAACTTGTATATGACTATTTATTTATCTTTTGTTGCCTTTAGATCATTCTCTCTTTGTCTTTACATCTTGCCATTTTAATCATGTTATGTCTTGGTGTGGGTTTGTTTGGGTCCATCTTGTTTGGTACCCTCTGTGCTTCCTGTACTTGAATATCTGTTTCTTTCTTCAGAGTTGGGAAGTTTTCAGCTATAATTTCAACAAATATATTTTCAATCCCCTTCTCTCACTTTTCTCCTTCTGGGACCCCGATAATGTGAGTTTTCTCATGCTTAATGTTACCCATAGACCTCTTAAACTGTTTTTTATTAATTTTTTTCTTTTTGCTGTCCTGATTGGGTGTTTTCCATTGTTCTGCCTTCCAGATCACTTATGCATTCTGCTATATAACTTAGTCTGCTGTTCATTCCTCCAACTGTGTTTTTATTTTTTTTAACATCTTTATTGGAGTATGATTGCTTTACAATGGTGTGTTAGTTTCTGCTTTATAACAGAGTGAATCAGCTATACATATACATATATCCCCATATCTCCTGCCTCTTGTGTCTCCCTCCCTCCCACCCTCCCTATGCCACCCCTCTAGGTGGTCACAAAGCACCGAGCTGATCTCCCTGTGCTATGCGGCTGCTTCCCACTAGCCATCTATTTTACATTTGGTAGTGTATATATGTCCATGCCACTCTCTCCCTTTGTCCCAGCTGACCCATCCCCCTCCGCATATCCTCAAGTCTGTTCTCTACGTCTGCCTCTTTATTCCTGTCCTGCCCCTAGGTTCTTCAGAACCATTTTTTTTTAGATTCCATATATATGTGTTAGCATACGGTATTTATGTTTCTCTTTCTGACTTACTTCAATGTATGACAGAGTCTAGGTCCACCTACCTCACTACAAATCACTCAATTTTGTTTCTTTTTATGGCTGAGTAAAATTCCATTATATATATGTGCCACAACTGCTTTATCCATTCATCTGTTGATGGACACTTAGGTTGCTTCCATGTCCTGGCTATTGTAAATAGAGCTGCAATGAACATTGTGGTACATGAGGCTTTTTGAATTAAGGTATTCTCAGGGTATATGCCCAGTACTGGAATTACTGGGTTGTAAGGTAGTTCTATTTTTAGTTTTTTAAGGAACCTCCATGCTGTTCTCCATAGTGGCTGTATCAGTTTACATTCCCACCAACAGTGCAAGAGGGTTCCCTTTTCTCCACACCCTCTCCAGCATTTATTGTTTGTAGATTTTCTGATAATGGCCAATATGACTGGTGTGAGGTGATACCTCATTGTAGTTTTGATTTGCATTTCTCTAATGATTAGTGATGTTGAGCATCCTTTCATGTGTTTGTTGGCAATCTGTATATCTTCTTTGGAGAAATGTCTATTTAGGTCTTCTGACTGTTTTTGGATTGGGTTGTTTGTTTTTTTGATATTGAGCTGCATGAACTGGTAAATTTTGGAGGTTAATCCTTTGTCAGTGGCTTCATTTGCAAATATTTTCTCCCATTCGGAGGGTTGTCCTTTCTTCTTGTTTATGGTTTCCTTTGCTGTGCAAAAGCTTTTAAGTTTCATTAGGCCCCGTTTCTTTATTTTTGTTTTTATTTCCATTTCTCTAGGAGGTGGGTCAAAAAGGATCTTGCTGTGATTTATGTCATACAGTGTTTTGCCTATGTTTTCTGCTAAGCGTTTTATAGTGTCTGGCCTTACATTTAGGTCTTTAATCCATTTTGAGTTTATTTTTGTGTATGGTGTTAGGGAGTGTTCTAATTTCATTCTTTTACATGTAGCTGTCCAGTTTTCCCAGAACCACTTATTGAAGAGGCTGTCTTTTCTCCATTGTATATTATTGCCTCCTTTATCAAAAATAGGGTTAGCATATGTGTGTGGGTTTATCTCTGGGATTTCTATCCTGTTCCATTGATCTGTATTTCTGTTTTTGTGCCAGTACCATACTGTCGTGATTACTGTACCTTCGTAGTATATTCTGAAGTTAGGGAGCCTGATTACTCCAGCTGCGTTTCTCTTTCTCAAGATTGCTTTTCCTATTTGGGGTCTCGTATTTCATATAAATTCTGAAATTTTTTGTTCTAGTTGTATGAAAAATGCCATTGGTAGTTTGACAGGGATTGCATTGAATATGTAGATTGCTTTGGGTAGTATATTCATTTTCACAATGTTGATTCTTCCAATCCAAGAACATGGTATATCTCTCCGTCTGTTTGTATCATCTTTAATTTCTTTCATCAGTGTCTTATAATTTTATGCCTACTGGTCTTTTGTCTCCTTAGGTAGGTTTATTCCTAGATATTTTATTCTTTTTGTTGCAATGGTAAATGGGAGTGTTTCCTTAGTTTCTCTTTCAGATTTTTCACCATTAGTGTTTAGGAATGCCAGAGATTTCTGTGCATTAATTTTGTATGCTGCTACTTTACCAAATTCATTGATTAGCTCTAGTAGTTTTCTGGTAGAGTCTTTAGGATTCTCTATGTATAGTATCGTGTCATCTGCAAACAGTGACAGCTTTACTTCTTCTTTTCCGAATTGGATTCATTTTATTTCTTTTTCTTCTCTGACTGCTGTGGCTAAAACTTCCATAACTATGTTGAATAAGAGTGGTGAGAGTGGACAACCTTGTCTTGTTCCTGATCTTAGAGGAAATGGTTTCAGTTTTTCACCATTGAGAACGATGTTGGCTGTGAGTTTGTCATATATGGCCTTTATTTTGTTGTGGTAAGTTCCTTCTATGCCTATTTTCTGGAGGGTTTTTATCAAAAATGGGTTTTGAATTTTGTCAAAAGCTTTTTCTGCATCAATGAGATGATCATATGGTTTTTCTCCTTCAGTTTGTTAATAGGGTTTATCGCATTGTTTGATTTACATATATTAAAGAATCCTTGCATTCCTGGGATAAGCCCAACTTGATCATGGTGTGTGATCCTTTTAATGTGCTGTTGGATTCTATTTGCTAGTATTTTGTTGAGGATTTTTGCATTTATGTTCATCAGTGATATTGGCCTGTAGTTTTCTTTCCTTGAAACATGTTTGTCTTGTTTTGGTATCAGGGTGATGGTGGTCTTGTAGAATGAGTTTGCGGGTGTTTCACCCTCTGCTGTATTTTGGAAGAGTTTGAGAAGGATAGGTGTTAGCTCATCTCTAAATGTTTGATAGAATTCACCTGTGAAGCCATCTGGTCCTGGGCTTTTTTTTTTGGAAGATTTTTAATCACAGTTTCAATTTCAGTGCTTGTGATTGGTCTGTTTATATTTTCTATTTCTTCCTGGTTCAGTCTTGGAAGGTTGTGCTTTTCTAAGAGTTTGTCCATTTCTTCCATCTTGTCCATTTTATTGGAATATTGCTGCTTGTAGTAATCTCTCATGATCCTTTTTATTTCTGCGGTGGCAGTTGTTACTTCTCCTTTTTCATTTCTAATTCTATTGATATGCATCTTCTCCCTTTTTATCATGATGAGTCTGGCTAATGGTTTATCAATTTTGTTTATCTTTCAAAAAACCAGCCTTTAGTTTTATTGATCTTTGCTATTGTTTCCTTCATTTCTTTTTCATTTATTTCTGATCTGATCTTTATGATTTCTTTCCCTCTGCTAACTT
>NW_020175438.1:277842-294428 GCF_003031525.2 Neophocaena asiaeorientalis asiaeorientalis | reverse complement strand
AACCAGCTTTTAGTTTTATTGATCTTTGCTATCGTTTCCTTCATTTCTTTTTCATTTATTTCTGATCTGATCTTTATGATTTCTTTCCCTCTGCTAACTTTGGGGGTCTTTTTGTTCTTCTTTCTCTAATTGCTTTAGGTGTAAGGTTAGGTTGTTTATTTGAGATTTTTCTTGTTTCTTGAGGTAGGATGGTTTTGCTATAATCTTCCCTCTTACAACTTCTTTTGCTGCATCCCATCGGTTTTGGATTGTCGGGTTTTCATTGCCATGTGTGTCTGGGTATTTTTTGATATCCTCTTTGATTTCTTCAGTGATCTCTTGGTTATTAAGTAGTGTATTGTTTAGCCTTCATGTGTTTGTATTTTTTACAGATTTTTTCCTGTAATTGATATCTAGTCTCATAGCATTGTGGTTGGAAAAGATACTTGATACGATTTCAAGTTTCTTAAATTTACTAAGGCTTGATTTGTGACCCAAGATATGATCTATCCTGGAGAATGTTCCATGAGCACATGAGAAGAAAGTGTATTCTGTTGTTTTTGGATGGAATGTCCTATAAATACCAATTAAGTCCATCTTGTTTAATGTATCATTTGTCGCTTGTGTTTCCTTATTTATTTTCATGAAAGTGGGGTGTTGAAGTCCCCTACTATGATTGTGTTACTGTCAATTTCCCCTTTTATGGCTGTTAGTATTTGCCTTATGTATTGAGGTGCTCCTATGTTGGGTGCATAAATATTTACAATTGTTCTATCTTCTTGTTGGATTGATCCCTTGATCATTAAGTGGTGTCCTTCTTTGTCTCTTTTAACCGTCTTTATTTTAAGGTCTATATTGTCTGATATGAAATTGCTACTCCAGCTTTATTTTGATTTCCATTTGCATGGCATATCTTTTTCCATCCCTTCCCTTTCAGTCTGTATGTGTCCCTAGGTCTGAAGTGGTTTTCTTGTAGACAGCATATGTATGGGTCTTGTTTTTGTATCCATTCAGCCAGTCTATGTCTTTTGGTTGGAGCATTTAATCCATTTACATTTATGGTAATTATCGATATGTATGTTCCTATTACCATTTTCTTAATTGGTTTGGGTTTGTTATTGTAGGTCTTTTCCCTCTCTTGTGTTTCATGCCTAGAGAAGTTACTTTAGCATTTGTTGTAAATCTGGTTTGGTGGTTGAATTCTCTTAGCTTTTGCTTGTCTGTAAAGGTTTTATATTCTCTGTCGAATCTGAATGAGATCCTTGCTGGATAGAGTAGTCTCGGTTGTAGGGTTTTCCCTTTCATCACTTTAAATATGTCCCGCCACTCCCTTCTGGCTTGCAGAGTTTCTGCTGAAAGATCAGCTGTTAACCTTATGGGGATTCCCTTGTATGTTATTTGTTGTTTTTCCCTTGCTGCTTTTAATAATTTTTCTTTGAATTTAATTTTTGATAGTTTGATTAATATGTGTCTTGGCGTGTTTGTCCTTGGATTTATCTTGTATGGGACTCTCTGCACTTCTTGGACTTGATTGACTATTTCCTTTCCCATATTAGGGAAGTTTTCATCTATAATGTCTTCAAATATTTTTTCCATCCCTTTCTTTGTCCCTTCTTCTGAGACCCCTATAATTTGAATGTTGGTGTGTTTAATGTTGTCCCAGAGGTCTCTAAGACTGTTCTCAATTCTTTTCATTCTTTTTTTTTTTATTCTGCTCTGCAGTATTTATTTCTACTATTTTATCTTCCAGGTCACTTATCCGTTCTTCTGCCTCAGTTATTCTGCTATTGATTCCTTCTAGAGAGTTTTTAATTTCATTTACTGTGTTGTTCATCCTTTTTTGTTTGCTTTTTAGTTCTTCTAGGTCCTTGTTAAACATTTGTTGTATTTTCTCCATTCTATTTCCAAGATTTTGGATCATCTTTACTATCATTACTCTGAATTCTTTTTCAGGTAGACTGCCTATTTCCTCTTTATTTGTTTGGTCTGGTGGGTTTTTTCCTTGCTCTTTCATCTGCGTGTTTCTCTGTCTTCCCATTTTGCTTAACTTACTGTGTTTGGGCTCTCCTTTTCACAGCCTGCAGCTTTGTAGTTCCTGTTGTTTTTGGTGTCTGCCCTCAGTGGCTAAGGTTGTTTCAGCGGGTTGTGTAGGCTTCCTGGTAGAGGGCAGTAGTGCCTGTGTTCTGGTGGATGAGGCTGGATCTTGTCTTTCTGGTGGGCAGGACCACATCCAGTTGTGTGTTTTGGGGTGTCTGTGACCTTATTATGATTTGAGGCAGCCTCTCTGATAATGGGTGGGTTTGTGTTCCTGTCTTTCTAGTTGTTTTAAAGTAAAGCATCTACTTTACTTTAAAAATATTTTTTGCCAATTTTTTAGTATGCATGTTTGAAGAGATATACATCTTTGTATATATGTCATCATAACTTCCTTTGCTTCTCAAATAATGGTTTATTTCTTTCTTTGAAAATATAATGTTTAAAGTCTTTATTATTATGATATTTGGAACCTGTCACAGGAATTTTCTGTTGTCTGTTTTTCTCCTGTGTATAGAATATATTTTCTTTTCCTTTCCTTTCATAAGTTTAGTTGAAAGATGATTAATTGAAGCAACTCTGGATAATGTTTCCCCATCCCTGGAATTGTTTTGTTGTTTTTGTTGTTTTCTGCTTCTTTATTTGTTTATTGACTTGGCAATACTATATCGGTGAAGTTTTGTCTACAGCATGAAGCATTTTGTGTTTTTCCAATTAGTGCACAGGCTTTGTTATACACACAGGCATTCTGAGAAGACAGTGGTTTTAGTGGAGTTCTCTTTGACTTTTTCTCTTCCTGATCTCTCTGTCAAGCTGTCTGCCTTCATGTGTATCACACCCAGCCCTTCGACTTCCTAATTGCAGGCAGATCTTTATGTAGTTTTCAAAATGCTGCAGGCAAAAGTGGTCCAGAGTTTGATCTAAATAATTCAGACCCTTTTGCACGGGTAGTTTTGAGGCAAATCTATGAGGTTTGTTTAGATACCATGAGGGCTCTTATTAGCTATGTGTACCCCTGTTTCTCTGTGGTAAACAAGCTGGACTGTTTTTCAGATTGTTACTCTCAGATTGCTGTAAGCTCATTTTATTTACCGACCACCAAAATCTATATTGGTTTTGAGAATGTGGTTAGGTTTGACATCCCCTTCACTCTGTTACAAATAAAGTCTTGCTCTTTAGGGAGAGCCTTAATATTCTGTTATTCAGGGTAACCTCTCACACTGGGCAAAAATAACAGAATCACTGATCTGGAGCTGGCACTAAAGGCAGGCCTGCTTCTCTCAGAGTGACGTTTCTGCTTTGCAAGTAGGGTGCTTATCAGTGGCAGTTCTTCTCTGTTTGCCTCACCTGATGTGGAACCTAAACTCAATGATCAATCTAGAGCAAAGTATATTAGAGATCCAGTATTCTTAGATGCTGTGCCTGCAGTAGAGCCTCCACTCTATAATAGGAGGCCGAGTGGTGGAATAGTGTCCCTGAGCTCTCACCACATGTTCCTCGTATTTAGCCTCTGAAACAATAATATGGTTTTGAGAATGGATGAGAAATGCTGAAGGGTTGCGACTTCACTAGTACACTGTAGCTCTTGATTGGGAACTAGAGGTAGGGAGAACCCATTTTGTAGGCCATAGTCACCTTAAATACTAAAGCCCCAGCGTCTGGCATCCATTCACCATATCTGTGTACCTATATTGTGGTACCTTGGGAACAAGACAGGGAAATGCAGGCACCATATAATGTATCTCAGAATGGAAATAGTGCAATAACATGTTCTAAACAATCTTGTTTCAGATAATGACCCAGAAAACCCAAGAGCTGAAGGAATATCATGGCATCCTCAGATGTCAGGTATATTTTACATCTTGTAGATCAGTCCTATTAAGTGAAATGGGCTTTTTACACCCTGGGGTCTGAGGCAGAAAAGGGATTTCTATTTTCTCCATTCCACCACCTACTGTTTATTCTCTTTTTCTTTACATCTAGGATCGTGTATGCCTTCCCTGATTTTTCTGTTTCACTGGAGTTGAGATAGGTAACTCAGGTAGAGGGACTCATATCAGGTGATTCCAGTATGGGTTGGTGACGTGAAGTATATTTACTGCTTAATTAATGGATCTGGGGAATGCAAACTTCTTGTTAATGCTTTATATACAACAGTGAGAAAAGGAATAGGATAAGGCATGCAAGGGTATTTCTTCCATAAGCAACAGAACCTAACAGTAAGAATTAATATTTGTCAATTCTGAAAACTGCCGTATCAAAGCTGCAACATGTGAGTGGATACCAGCAAAGAGGCAAGTATGAGGAAGGGCAGTGGAGTCAGTGCTATAGAGGTCCTGAGTACAGATTCCACTGATCACTCACAACCTGACAACACTAAGGGGTTGCTTCAGAAGTGAATTAGTGGGTGTTTAGGCAGGGCTGCCATCCCTATACATGCTGTGTGTACCACCCTACTGCAGCAGTGGCTATCATGTATAATTAAAAATGATTGATGCCTCTGCTAGTGGAGTA
This sequence comes from Neophocaena asiaeorientalis asiaeorientalis, assembly GCF_003031525.2. Lineage (NCBI taxonomy): Eukaryota > Metazoa > Chordata > Mammalia > Artiodactyla > Phocoenidae > Neophocaena > Neophocaena asiaeorientalis. The sequence continues at coordinate 289,901 of NW_020175438.1, read as the reverse complement.
ACACATGACATGTGCGACATATGTGATGACACTGTGGGTGCATTGGGAGTGCTTAGTTACTTGCAGGGGGATGATTTCCCTAGAGTGCAACTACGCCACTCTTATGCACCTTCCATACTTGTGCTAGACTACTTCAGAGAACTCTTTTAGGAGCCTTCTCAGAGGCAAGGACCTAAAAGCATCCCACTGAGTTCTTCTGAGACTCACATCCATTTTTCTAAAATTACTTTACTGAAACAGGAACAAGGCCTTCTGTGCTATTATATTGTACCATGCTGCCTGGAAAGTATTATTCATTTTGCAGAACCTATTCCTGACCCCAACCAACAAATCTGTTAAACTATTCTCATGTATTAGCTTCCTCCCCCATTTTAAGCTTCTCCTTAACCTTCTGAGGCTCAAAATCTTTTCTCTCTTGGGTATAGAGATACGTTTTTTCCATTCTTTCTCTCTTTCTCTCTTTCTTCCTCCCTCCCTCTTTCTTTTTTTCTTTGTTTCTTTCTTCCTTCCTCCTTTCCTCCCTCTCTCTCTTCCTTCCTCTCTCTTTCTTTCTTTCTTTCTTTCTTTCTTTCTCTCTCTCTCCCTCTCCCTCTCTTTCTTTCTCTTTATCTCTTTCTTTCTCCCTTCCTTCCTTCCTTTCTTCCTTCCTTCCTACATGTGTCTAAAACATGATCATTCTTTTGAAAGACTGTTTGAATCCTATGTAAGTCACCAATTTATTAGGGTTTGTGCATCATACTGAGAAACATACTCTTTGATAGTATTTTTTTGTTGTCACTCTTAAGAAGTTCACATATTCTTAGTTTTTCTCTTACTTTCCTTTTGGTGTCCCTTCCTAATGCAATGAGGAGAGAGAAAGTGAGAAGGGAGGAAAGGGAAAGAGAAGGAGATAGAGAATCATTAGATCAATACTCTGTTTCTTTTTCTTATTGTGCAGGGTACCTGTCACAGGTGAAGGACATCTGGGATTTTTCTAGTGTTAAGCAATTATGAATAAGGCTACTCTTATTTGCAAACAGATGTGCATGTGAATACAAGATTCATTTTACTATCAGTTTCTAATTCTGGAGGTAAGAAGCATAAAAATTGCCACTTCATCCTTGCAACAAGTAATCTGAACAGAGTGAAAAATAAACTCTTCTTGGATTTTCATGAGAGGGGAAGGCACAGAACAAGCAACTACCCCCAAGATTGGTGAGACAAAAAAGCAAATACAGGGGGTCTCAGCTTACAGAATCAGAGACTCAAGAGCAGACTGCTATAGGAAAACAACTGTAGTTGATGAGTTGCTACAAGCTCAGTGTAGACAACTCTTGAGAGTTAAAAACTCCAGGGGGACCCAGTCATACAGGACCCCACAATTTTGTAAGATTTACCTCCGGGAGATCTACAAGATTCCCACAGTAATTATCAGAGAAATATTTCCTTGGTCTTCTGGCACGGGGAAGGGAAAAGGAACCATTTTGAAATACACTAGAGCACTCTGCTCTTCTTTTTTTTAATTTTTATTTTATATTGGAGTATAGTTGGTTTACAATATTGTGTTAGTCTTAGGTGTACAGCAAAGTGATTCAGGTATATATATATATATATATACATACATACATATATATATATCTGAATGTGTATATATTCTTTTAAAGATTATTTTCCATTGTACATTATTACAAAATATTGAGTATAGTTCGCTGTGCTATAGAGTAGGTCCTTGTTGATTGTCTATTTTATATATAGTTGTATGTATATGTCAATCCCAAACTCCTAATTTATCCCTTCTCCCCTTTCCCCTTTGGTAACCATAAGTTTGTTTTCTATGTCTGTGGGTATATTTCTGTTTTGTAAATAAGTTTATTTGTATCAGTTTTTTTTGGGTTCCACATATAAGTGATATCATATGATATTTGTCCTTCTCTGTCTTACTTCGCTTAATATGATAATATCTAGGTCCATCCATGTTGCTGCAGTTGGTATTATTTTATTCTTTTTTATGGCTAAGTAGTATTCCATTGTATATATGTACCACATCTTCTTTATCCATTCATTCATCAGTGGACATTTAGGTTGCTTCCATGTCTTAGTTATTATAAACAGTGCTGCAGTGAACATAGGGTTGCATATATCTTTTCGAATTAGAGTTTTTGTCTGTTCTGGATATATGCCCAGTAGTAGGATTGCTGGATCATATGGTAGCTCTATTTTTAGTTTCTAAAGGAACCTCCATACTGTTCTCCATAGTGACTGCACTTACTTACATTCCCACCAACAGTATACGCTTTAGATTAGACAGTGTCATCGTAACTTCTTTACTTCTCAAACATGGCTTTTATTTCATTGGAAAATTCTATAATGGTTGCTTCAAAGACTTTGTATATTAGTATAACTTCTGGACACTCTCATGGGCAGTTTCTGTCATCTGTTTTTGTCCTGTGTAAGGGTTATATTATCTTTGCACATTTCATAATTTCCTCTAAAACAGCACATTTGGTACTCTGGATACTGATACCATACAGTGATTGTATTGTTATTGTCTGCTTTTTTATTTGTTTTTTTAATGGGCTGGGGTATGTTAGTAAAGTCTATTTTGGCTGCTGTGAGTTTTCTTATGTTGTTCCTCAGAGGGCACAGCCTTGTGCAGGCACACAGTCACTCTGATATGGTAGTAATTTTCATGGGTACTCTCAGTTTCTTTTCCTGATCTCTCTGTCAAGGTGTCTGTCTCTGTGTGTATCATACCCAGCTATTAGGTTTCCTAACTGAAGGCTGATTTTTCTATAGTTTTCAAAAATGCCATGGGAAAATAATTCCTCAGAGTTAAATAAAAATAATTTGAACCACTTTGAACAAGTAGTTGTTGAATTAAGTCTTTCAGATTTGTTGTGGTATTAGAAGAGCTCTTACTTGCTTTCTCTTTATCTGGTGCTCTCTGGTAGACAAGCTGGCCTTTGGTTTAGTTTGTTACTCTCATGTAGCTACCAGCCTCATCTTTTACTTATCCTCCAAGTCTGCATTATTTTCTTTTCCTTTTTTATAAATTTATTTATTTATTTATTTATGGCTGCATTGGGTCTTCATTGCTGCGTGCGGGCTTTCATTAGTTGCGGCGAGTGGGGACTACTTTTCATTGCAGTGCAGGGTCTTCTCATTGCGGTGGCTTCTCTTGTTGCGGAGCATGGGCTCTAGGCATGTGGACTTCAGTAGTTGTGGTGTGCGGGCTCAGTAGTTGTGGCTCGCGGGCTCTAGAGCACAGGCTTAGTAGCTGTGGAGCACGGGCCTAGTTGCTCCGCGGCATGTAGGATCTTCCTGGACCGGGGATGGAACCTGTGCCCTCTGCATTGGCAGGTGGATTCTAGGTGTACAGCAAAGTGATTCAGGTATATATATATATATATACATACATACATATATATATATCTGAATGTGTATATATTCTTTTAAAGATTATTTTCCATTGTACATTATTACAAAATATTGAGTATAGTTCGCTGTGCTATAGAGTAGGTCCTTGTTGATTGTCTATTTTATATATAGTTGTATGTATATGTCAATCCCAAACTCCTAATTTATCCCTTCTCCCCTTTCCCCTTTGGTAACCATAAGTTTGTTTTCTATGTCTGTGGGTATATTTCTGTTTTGTAAATAAGTTTATTTGTATCAGTTTTTTTTGGGTTCCACATATAAGTGATATCATATGATATTTGTCCTTCTCTGTCTTACTTCGCTTAATATGATAATATCTAGGTCCATCCATGTTGCTGCAGTTGGTATTATTTTATTCTTTTTTATGGCTAAGTAGTATTCCATTGTATATATGTACCACATCTTCTTTATCCATTCATTCATCAGTGGACATTTAGGTTGCTTCCATGTCTTAGTTATTATAAACAGTGCTGCAGTGAACATAGGGTTGCATATATCTTTTCGAATTAGAGTTTTTGTCTGTTCTGGATATATGCCCAGTAGTAGGATTGCTGGATCATATGGTAGCTCTATTTTTAGTTTCTAAAGGAACCTCCATACTGTTCTCCATAGTGACTGCACTTACTTACATTCCCACCAACAGTATACGCTTTAGATTAGACAGTGTCATCGTAACTTCTTTACTTCTCAAACATGGCTTTTATTTCATTGGAAAATTCTATAATGGTTGCTTCAAAGACTTTGTATATTAGTATAACTTCTGGACACTCTCATGGGCAGTTTCTGTCATCTGTTTTTGTCCTGTGTAAGGGTTATATTATCTTTGCACATTTCATAATTTCCTCTAAAACAGCACATTTGGTACTCTGGATACTGATACCATACAGTGATTGTATTGTTATTGTCTGCTTTTTTATTTGTTTTTTTAATGGGCTGGGGTATGTTAGTAAAGTCTATTTTGGCTGCTGTGAGTTTTCTTATGTTGTTCCTCAGAGGGCACAGCCTTGTGCAGGCACACAGTCACTCTGATATGGTAGTAATTTTCATGGGTACTCTCAGTTTCTTTTCCTGATCTCTCTGTCAAGGTGTCTGTCTCTGTGTGTATCATACCCAGCTATTAGGTTTCCTAACTGAAGGCTGATTTTTCTATAGTTTTCAAAAATGCCATGGGAAAATAATTCCTCAGAGTTAAATAAAAATAATTTGAACCACTTTGAACAAGTAGTTGTTGAATTAAGTCTTTCAGATTTGTTGTGGTATTAGAAGAGCTCTTACTTGCTTTCTCTTTATCTGGTGCTCTCTGGTAGACAAGCTGGCCTTTGGTTTAGTTTGTTACTCTCATGTAGCTACCAGCCTCATCTTTTACTTATCCTCCAAGTCTGCATTATTTTCTTTTCCTTTTTTATAAATTTATTTATTTATTTATTTATGGCTGCATTGGGTCTTCATTGCTGCGTGCGGGCTTTCATTAGTTGCGGCGAGTGGGGACTACTTTTCATTGCAGTGCAGGGTCTTCTCATTGCGGTGGCTTCTCTTGTTGCGGAGCATGGGCTCTAGGCATGTGGACTTCAGTAGTTGTGGTGTGCGGGCTCAGTAGTTGTGGCTCGCGGGCTCTAGAGCACAGGCTTAGTAGCTGTGGAGCACGGGCCTAGTTGCTCCGCGGCATGTAGGATCTTCCTGGACCGGGGATGGAACCTGTGCCCTCTGCATTGGCAGGTGGATTCTTAACCACTGAGCCACCAGGGAAGCCCCTGCATTTTCCCGAGTGCCGTTAGGTTTGACTTTACCCACACTCTCTTACAAATGAATTCATATTTTTATGAGAGCTTTAATAACCTATGTTATTTAGACCAGCCTCTCACACTTAGCAGAAATCTCTGATTCATTGCTCTGGAGCTTGGGCTACAGGCAGTGAGGAGGAGGAGGAGAGAAGAAAGGGTCGTTCTGTCTCAGCCTGAAAACCTGCAAATCGAGCATGCAGCAGGTGAGAGGATACTAATGCAGGGAGAGGTGGAAGAGAGAAGGCATTGGAGTGGGTGTTTTACATACATTTTGTATAAGTCCTGGGGGCCGCACATGGAAGCATCAGGTGACTATGAAAGTAACACGGCTGGGGAGCATTTAACCATACTTTGTGCAGTGTCCCGCTCCAAAGAGTGCCATTCAGGTGCGCTAAAAATGATTGGCACTTTTTTGAGTGAGATAATTCACAACACGCACAATCACATGTGGCGGCCCGTCTCTACACAGCTGTATTCACTTTGGCCAAATCACCATCCTCTCAGAAGACCCTTAAGTGCCTCCAGAAAGATGAGACCTAGGATCTGAGGGCTCTTGGGAAAACTTCCCATCCAGGTCCTTCAAAGATTCACATACCTTTATCCAAAAAGGACCTGAGGCCTCGGAAAAAGACTTGGGTTGGGTCCATTGTTCTCCCTTTCTTTCACCCTTTTCCCTCTTGTGCACTAATGCCACTTCTCTTCTAAGGAATCTAGAAGCTTCTTCTTCTTTAATATCCTCTACGATATCACTATATCAGCAGCAGTTCAGATGGTGACCAGAACTTTTCATTCAGTTAGTCTCTTTGCACATTTTAAGTATTTTTTTGTGTTTTTTGTGCAACATTTGTTGAAATGAGTGATGAGGGGTTTCACTTATCAGACCTTTAGAACTAAAGACACATCGCACAGACTTTTCTTTCTGCTCCTAAAGGGTCCTGTCTTAACCCAGCTCCTTCAAAGAGAGACTAGAAGAGAGAGACAAACAGAGAAAGGTAAAAGATGGCAAGCATCACAGTCCTGGAGACCAGTTCAGCACTGCAGCAATTATTGGGAAATACTTTGTATATTGTACACTCCTATGTTGAAAAATTAGTATATCCTGATTTCCCCAGCCTTTGAATAACAACAGAGCATTGAGTTGGCAGCTGATGTTTGTCAATATTGCTCTTTCCAAACAGCCACTTGTCTCGCTTCACCCCATATCATATATATTAATAAACTTCTACAGATATGTTCAGTAGTGTAACTAACACCCAAACATTTCTGTCAGCCCCAGATTCCTTCATGTCTGTTTAGTGTCAATCCCTTTTCTCACCCTTGGACTCTGGAAACAACAGATCTGCATTCTGTCACTGTAGTTTTGTTTTTTCATAATTTCAGGTAAGTGAAATCATACAGAATATAGTCTTTATGTTAGGCTACTTTCACTTAGCATAATGCATTTGATATTCATGAAGTTGTTGTGTGTGCTCCTTTTTATTGCTAAGTAATATTCCATGGTATGGACATACCACAGTGTTTTTATCCATTCAACTATTGAAGGGTATTTGGGTTGTTTCCAATTATTTGGGTCAATTAAGAATATAACTGCTATAAACATTTGAGTACAGCTTTTTGTGTGAACACAAGTTTTCATTTCTCTAGAGTAAATATCTAGGAGTGGAATCACTGAGCCGTATGTGAATATTTAACTTACAAGAAGCTGCCAAACATTCAAAGTGGATGTACCACTTTGCACTACAGCCAGAAATGTGTGATATCTCTAGTTGATCCACATCCTACTTTTTAATTTTATTTATAAGGATCTATTTCTGGGCTCTCTGTTCTGTTCCACTGATCTATTTTCCCACCAATACCACACTCTCTTGATTACTGTACCTTTATAGTAAGTGTTGAAATCAGACAGTGTTAGTCTTACAACTTTGTACCTATTTTTTAAATTGGTGTAGCTATTCTGGTTCTTTTGTATTTCCTTATAAATTTTAGAATCAAATTGTTGATATTTATGCAAATTCCTCATGAGATGTTTGAATTAGGATGAAATTAAATTTATGGATGCATGTGGAAAGATTTGACATCTTACCGTACTGACTCTTCCAATCCATGAGCACAATATATGTCTCCATTTATTTGTGGCTACATATGTAAGTTTTATTCTAGCTTAAATGGTACCATTTAAAAATGTTTAAATCATAATTGTTCATTCCTAGTGTATAGAAATATTATTTATAGTTTGCTGCCCATGTCTCAGGGATGGATCACTATCCTTCCCTGCCTGATTTCTGGTGTCTTATAATCTGTTGTTTCCTATATTTTGACAGTTTTTTTCATTGTTTCAGGTGGGAGGATAAATTAGTTCCCTGTAACATCATATTGGCAAAGCATACACAAATAAGTGGTGGCCCTAAAACTGGCAGGTGTTTTTCAGCATTAAGAGAGCTGCTTTCTTTTGAGCTTAGGTACTCTTCTCCACTTCAATACTGAGCTACCTCAGGAAACTTTAAGTGCCTCCTAAGGTGTAAAACCTACAGGCTAAGATCCCATGGGAGAAGCCTCCCTCGCATATAGGTTATTCGGTGATTTAAAATCCTTTGTCTGAAAGTGGCCTGACCAAATGGAAACAAGACTTGCTAGAAGAACAAAGCCTTCCTTTCTGTCTTATCCCTCCTTTTCCACTCTGTAGAACCCAATTTTCTTCCTTTCTCCCCAAACTCTTAACCTTTTCCACCTATCACTTCCCTTCATTTTTTCCAAAATGTTTTCTTTCTTACTCCCCAGATTCTCTCCTGCTTCTCAGTTTCCCCCACCACTGGACCAAAACTTTATTGAATCTCAGGGATTGAAGCCACGACTTTCTTCATGGACCTAAAATATTTCCATTCTTTTGGATATACTTTTGGATCTTATATGACGTTACCAAATGACCCCACATTTCCCAAAACTTTTACACTCTTTAGACTCTTGCCATTTTCCCCCCTCAAATGTATATGTGAAGGGAGAGAAAGGGCAAGGAGGAACCAGTGCTCAGACAGCCTTCTATGATGAAATATTGTTGGTTTTTATATCCCACTCTTGATGTCCCTTCTTAACCTAGTTGGGGAGAAAGAGTGAAAGACAGCGACAGTGCTATAAGCCTTGGGACTGGAGCAATGTACGGGGAGCAAGTTGTACATTTTACATTTCTATGTAGGGAAATGTGGGCTTCCTGATTCCACTCTCCTTTGATCCACACTAGGGGTTTACTTGACAGCTTCTTTTTGAGGAAATTTGCTACCTAGCTTTAACAGGGGAATTTAGGTTAAAGAGGAAAGAGGAGGAAAAAATCCTCTATTTTGTCTACTAGCATTGTTAACACAGAACACCATGCGTGTACTTAGAGTGGTTTTATTTTATATTGAGGTTGAGTGATTTTTTATTTATTACTTCTTATTTTAGTTTTGGTATTTTTTGGCAAGGTGCTTATGTTCTTCTTGGTGTTATATATTTGGAATTTTAAAAAATTGTGGTTAAATATATATAATAAATTTTAACCCTTTTAAAGTGTACAATTCATTGACATTAAGTCCATTCACATTGCTATGTAACCATCACCACTACCCATATCCAGAACTTTTTTGTCTTCCCAAACCAAAACTCTGTTCCTGTTAAACAATAACTCTCCATTAGCCCCTCGGCACTAGCCCTTGGTCATCTCTATTCTACTTTCTGCCTCTATGAATTTGCCTACTCTAGGTACCTCATATAACTGGAATAATACAGTATCTCTTTGTGATTGGCTTATTTTGCTTGGCATAATGTCTTCAAGTCTTATCCATGTTACAGCATGTGGAATTTATCAACACTTCCTTTTTAAGGCTGAATAATATTTCAGTGTATTGTATACCACATTTTGTATATCCATTCATCAGCCAATGGACCTTTGGGTTGTTTCCATCTTTTGGCTATTATGAATAATAATGCTGCTATAAGGGACTTCCCTGGTGGTGCAGTAGTTAAGAATCCACCTGCCAATGCAGGGGACACGGGTTCGAGCCCTGGTCCGGGAAGATCCCACATGCCGCAGAGCAACTAGACCTGTGCGCCACAACTACTGAGCCTGTGCTCTAGAGCCTGTGAGCCACAACTACTGAACCCGTGTGCCACAACTACTGAAGCTCACGTCCCTAGAGCCCGTGCTCCACAACAAGAAAAGCCACTGCAATGAGAAGCCCATGCACCGCAACAAAGCGTATAGCGCCCGCTCGCCACAACTAGAGAAAGCCCGCACGCAGCAATTAAGAGCCAATGCAGCCAAAAATAAATAAATAAATAAATTTAAAAAAATTATAAAAAATTAATAATGCTGCTATGAACATTGGTGTACAAATATCTGTTCCAGTCTCTTTTTTTTTTCCCAGTCTCTGTTTTTAATTGTTTTGGGTATATACCCAGAAGTGGAATTGCTGGATCATATGGTAATTTTATTTTTATTTTCTTGAAAAACTGCCATATTGTTTTCTATGGTGGCTCTACCATTTTACATCCCCACCAGCAATGGACAAAGGTTCTGACTTCCCCACATCCTCACCAATAGTTGTAATCTTCTAGTTTGTCTTTGTTTCTTATAATAGCTATCCTAATGGTTGTGAAATGGTATCTCATTGTGGTTTTGATTTCATTTTCCTAATGATGAGTGATGTGGAGAATCGTTTCATGTCCTTATTGACTGGGAATTTAAAAATATATGTATATTCTGTTTATTTTAGTTTTTACTTGTTGTATAGATGTGGATTTGAGATCTAGACTTGAGTCATTTTAGTCTATTGACAGAAATGTAGGTGCCTGAGTGCTGGGGGACTTGGGGTCCTCCAGTTTAAATGTCTCTTACTTCATTCTCCCTGTCTCTCCGTGACAAGTGATTTAGCTAATTGTGTGTTTTACTAAATATACCTGCCTCCCTCTATGCAGACTCTTGTTTAACTCATCTCCCTAGCTCTTAAAATAAAACTGGTTCTGAGTGTGTGGATTTCTGTCACCTACTTGCTTCCACCTTCCCTCAGCTTCGGTTTTAAAAGCAAAAGACAGACTCCTGGAGGCCTGTGCCTCCAAATGAAAAGATTGGAGGATATTCTCTCAATAATGGGGACTCTAGGAAAAGTTGAAAAAATCCAGGGCTCTGAAGGTAGAATCAGACACTCCCAGGAATGGTGGAGAAAGTGGAATTTCTGCCCTGTGAATCCTGGCACCATCTATATAATCTCCCCTGGTCTCTTGAGTTTCCCGCATGTTTATCTTGCTGCTTCTAGGGTTTGGGAGTTTTAAGTTATAGAACTCTGAACAAAAGACTGGGAAGGTCAAGGCAGAGAAGGATGTGATGGGTGTGTTGGGCAAACCTTTAGCTTTGGTGGAAAGCAAACCATTTTTAATATGCCGTTTCTCACAACTTGAAAATCAATAGGAAAATGTTGATGAGGTTATCTCTTACCTGAGGAAAAGAAAAAAGGAGGTGTCTTGTTACCTCTCAGGCCTCAAACCCACCGTGTTAAATATGTAGCAAGTAAGGGGATACTCACTCAGAAAGGCAAGAGAAGGACAGTGGGGTGGTCGCTCGCATGCTGGAAATTCAATGTTGAATGAAAATTACATGTATGTATTTGGGCAGGGCCGTCACCTTCAGCTGAGTGTAGTGCCCTACCCTAGATGGTGTCATTCACACTCACTAAAGCATGATTATCACCTTTTTGAGTAGAGTAATGCACATCATGTGCGTACTATGTGGTGGCTTTGGGGGTGAGTGTATATAGCTGCATACACAGAGCTGCTCTTCCTTGAGTCCAAGCACCTTTCTCCCATTGCTGGGCTACCTCAATTGACTCTTATAAGCAGGTCTTGAAGAATAAGACCTAGGGACTGAGGGCTTCTGGGAAAAGTCACCCATGGAGTTTTTCCAGGGATTTGTAGATTTTTATGCCCTTGTCCAAAGGAGGTGTGCCCACAGGGGTATCAAATTTGTAGTGAGGATGTGGCTTTCCCTCTTTGTGAATTCAAAGCTTCTACTGTTTGCAGAACCTAGTACTTTTTTAATAAATTTATCTATTTATTTATTTTTGGCTGTGTTGGGTCTTCGTTTCTGTGCGAGGGCTTTCTCTAGTTGCGGAGAGCGGGGGCCACTCTTCATCGCAGTGCACGGGCCTCTCACTGTCGCGGCCTTCTCTTGTTGCAGAGCACAGGCTCCAGTCGCGCAGGCTCAGTAGCTGTGGCGCACGGGCTTAGTTGCTCCGCAGCATGTGGGATCTTCCCAGACCAGGGCTCGAACATGTGTCCCCTGCATTGGCAGGCAGATTCTCAACCACTGCGCCACCAGGGAAGTCCAGAACCTAGTACTTTTTATGCCCCTCCAAACCTCTGACCTGTTCTTTCCTAGCAGTATTCTTTATAGTTCCCAAGCCTTTCCCTTTTCCTTTGGGGCTTTTCAAATTCCTTCCTGCTTTCACTTTATACCCAAAAGCTCTTTACTCTCTCAGGATCGAAGATGAATTGTTCCTCAGGAGTTTGGATGCACTTTCTTACTTGAAAACATATACATGTTTCCTTTCAAAGTATATGTAAATATTTATTTAAAATATATGGTTTTGTATATATATAGCAATTCTTTTTTTTTAATTGTAGTTGATTTACAATGTTTCAGGTGTACAACAAAGTGATTCAGTTACACATATATATATTCTTTTTAAGATTCTCTTCCATTATAAGGTATTGAATATAGTCCCCTGTGCTTTACAGTAGGTCCTTGTTGTTAAGTGTTCTAGGCAGCTTCATAACCCCTATGGTTATGGTGAATTCAAAAATAATTTATTTATTTATATATATATATATATATAT
>NW_020175438.1:245033-277698 GCF_003031525.2 Neophocaena asiaeorientalis asiaeorientalis | reverse complement strand
CCTTTTTGTCTACTTTATTTTCCTCAGCATAATTATTTTGAACTTCATCCATATTATTATGTGAATCAATAATTCACTTATTTTTATAGCTGAATAGTATTTTATTGTGTAGATATACCACAGATTTTTCTTCCTTAATGCATTCACTTGTTGATTAGCATTTGTCTCCAGTTTGGAGTGATTTGGGCTTTAACTATTAGAAATACAGTAGCTATGATCCTTGTATAAATATCTGTATGGAAATATACTTTAATTCTCTTTGAAAGTCTGTATCATATAATATAGTAGTCATATATCTACCTTTCCAAGAAACTAACAAACTGTTTTCCAAAGTGGTTGTACTGTTTTACATTCCCAGTACCAGTTTATAAGAGTTACTCTACATCTTTGCCAGTATTTTTTATTGCCTATCATTTTAATTTTAGCTATTCAAATAAATGTATTCTGGTGTTTTGTCGTGGTATTAATTTGCATTTCCCTGTTTACTAAAGATGTAGAGCATCTCTTCATGTGATTAATCCCCATCCCTCTATCTCTCTTGGTGAAGTGCCTATTTAAATCTTTTGTCCATTTTTCATTGTGTTTGACTTGTCAATGAGTATTGAGGGTTCTTTATAAATTCTGGGTACAAGTTCCTTATCAGATACGTGATTTGCAAATATTGTCTCCCATTCTCTGCTATGTGGTCTTTTCATTATTTAACAATATCTTTCAAAGAACAGAACTTAATTTGGATGAGGTCCAGTTTTTCAGTTTGTTCTTTTATGGATCATGCTTTTGCTCTAAGAGGTATTTCCCTAACCAGAATTGGCAGAATTGAAGAGGACCTTCATCAAAACTCAATTATGCTGGCATCCTGGTCTCAGACCTCCAACCTCCAGAACTATCAGCAATATATTTCTGTTTACAAGCTACCCAGTCTATGGTACTTTTATAGCAGCCTGAGTGGACTAAGACAAAAGGGATGAGTGAGAACTCTGTCACCTCTGTCTTTAGGTGTCCAGCGAGAGGGTCTGGGCTGAGATGAGAATGGAAGTTGTGTAAGATGGTGGTGGTGGATAAAGGCAGATATGGGTATATCTGATTTTCTGTATTCTCCTGTTTCCCATTTCTATGTTTGCAATAGCTGCTTTTGACTAAATAGTCATGAATATCCTACCATTTACCACTTCCTTTTCTCTATCCTAAAACATTCCCCAGGAATGCATGTGGCAGGGAGATGATATTAGCACTCTCATCACCAGAACTATCTCAGTAGTTGCCATGGGCTTAAAACCAGAATTTGCAAAAAAAAAAAAAAAAAAAAAAAACATTGCACTGAAAATCATTGCAAATCCAAATCTTGCAAGTAAATTGGGAGACTTCAGGTTCAGACAAAGTGACATAGCCCAAACCCTGCACATCTCAGCTAAATACAACTATAAAACTGGAAATAACACAAAAGGCAACTAAAGGAAAACTCAGAAAGTTGGAAAGAAGGAGGTGAACTGGTTAGGAACTTCAAGACTGGAGATTATCTTATGATCCCTCACCCAGCAGAAGAAGTCAATACAGGCATGGTGTTTCCCAATCCACTACCTAGCAACAGGAAGTGGTCCAGGTAGGCTCCTTCTTCCTCTCCTTTGATCATTAAAATAAAAGCCTCGGAACTGCAGTGTCCTCATGCGATTTGTCTCATTCATTCTAAGATTCCTATTATCAGTGATGGGTATTAAGTAGAAGAGGCCAAGGAGTTGGAGTCATCTGGATCTATTTACTTCACCCCAGTTTTCCTTTTTCTTTCAATGAAAAGTATTACAGCCAGGTATGGATTTCCCCAAATCTCCCCACCTCTCTATCTGTAAGAACTTCCAATTCCGGTTGCTAATCTCTCAAAGTCCCATTTATTTTTGGAAATTCTTTACCCTGAACTTCATTCTGAATTTACGCAGTTGCATGTTGTCATGAGAGTTGAAAACACCTAGAGAAACAGAACGGAAAGGTGAAGAAAATGCACTTAGCAAACAGTTCTCACATGAAAGCCTCAGAAATTCTGTTTTGTAAACCATTTTTGTTTGTTTATACAGGCCGTTTTTTTTTTTTTCCTCCAGCATCTGTGGAAGAAGTGGGCTTTTGATCTCACTGTCCTGGCACCTAAATTCCCACTCTTCTCTCCAAGGACGTTCTTGATGCTCTTGACTGGCTTTTCTGTGGGTTGGAGTTTAGATAAAGAATACTTAAAAAAAGATCAGGAATTTTGCAGCGCAGGAGCCTGGGGAACGAGGTGTTTGACTTTTCTACTTAAAGGATTACTTTGGGGGGGGTGGGAAAATGGTTTTTAATGAACTAACACTAATATCATTAATACTTTGAAAATCAAAAGGATAATGCAGATATGGATTATTATTCCTAAGTAAGAAGAGATAGAGGGAGATTTATTCTACCTTGCTCCTGAAACCTGGCTCATTAAAGATGCAGTAGGTAAGGGGACTCTCAGAGAAAGATGGAAGAGGAAGAGCAGTGATGTAGAGGTTGCAGAGGCACTTTAGATAAATGTTGGTGTCTATTCAAAGGCTTAAAGGTGTGAGAGGTGGCATGAAAGCTGTGTGAGATGTCTTTGAGCGGGGCTGCCACATTCAGCCACATTGTACATCAACATGTGGTAGTCCTGGGAGTGGAGGTGGAGCTTCAGGCATAGAGCTGCCCTCCTGTGAGTAAGGTACCACCCTTCAGTGCTGAGCTATTACAGAGGACCCTCAGAAGAGCATCTCAAGAGGCCAGGCCCTGGGAGTTCCCTGGTGCTCCAGTGGGTAGGACTCGGTGCTTTCACCGCTGCCCTGGTTGGAGAACTAAGACCCCACAAGCTGTGCATTGAGGCCAAAAAAAGAGGCCAGACACAGCATATGAGCGTCCCTGGAAAAAGCTTCTCATACATATTCTTCAGAGATTTGCAGCCCACTGTTCTGAAAAGGCCTAACCAAACTGGAAAGACTTTTGGTGGAGATGTGGTCTGCTGATGGTTTTTATTGTGAAATGATGTTAGATTTTGTTAAATGTGTGTTCTCTATTGGGATGATCATGTGTTTTTTCCTTTCTTCTATTAAAATGATGTGTTACATTGATTCACATATGTTGAACCAACTTTGCATACTTCGGATGAATCCCACTTGCGTAGTATATAATCCTTTTTCTATGTTGCTGTATTCAGTTTGCTAGTATTTTTGTTGAGGGTTTTTATATTCTGTAATATCACCTAGGTGATATTGGCCTGTATGTATTTTTCTGGCTTTGGTATCAGGATAATACTGGCCATATAGAATGAGTTGGAAACTATTCCCTCCTCTTCTATATTTTGGAAAAGGACTGGTGTTTATTCTTGTATTAACATTTGGTAGAATTCAGCAGTGAAGCTATTTTGTCTTGGGGTTTCCTCTGTGGAAACCCTCTGATTACTAATTCAATCTCTTTACTTATAGGTATGTTCAGATTTTCTATTTCTTCTTGAGTTAGTTTCAGTAGTTTGTGTCTTCCTAGGAATTTTTGTTAATATATAATGTTTCATAGTATCTCCTTATAATCCTTATAATCCTTCTTATTTCTGTAAAGTTGATAGTAATGTCCATTCTTTCATTCCTGATTTTAGTCATTTGAATCTTATTTTATTGGTCAGTTTAGCTGAAGTTTTGTCAATTTTCTTGAACTATTCTAAGAACCAACTTGGTTTCATTGATATTGTCTATTGTTTTTCTATTCTATAATTCATTTATTTCTAATCTAATCTTTATTAGCTCCTTTCTTCTGCTTGCTTTGAGTTTAGTTTCTCTTCTGTTTCTAGTTTCTAGTTTATTATATTGGAAAGTTAGGTTATTGATTTGAGATCTATGGGATCTCAAAATTTAAAGGGATAAATTTAAAGGCATTTGTAGAATGTCTCTAATGTGCAGATTTTTGGTATGAGGTGATACGTAGTTGGACAAGAACTGGACCTGCCTTCAAGAAACTTATACTCATGTCAGAGAGGAAGAGGCATATAAATGAAAAAGTAAAATAAACAGAGGACAGTTGCCTCTCCCTTGGTAGAGGTGAAAGTTAGTATTCCAACAGTGTTCACGTTGACCAGATCTCAGGACTTGAGTCTCCAGTTCCTTATCTCATGCAAAGCTCACTAGGTTACTAGCATTTAGTGTCTCAGATACTGCAGAATTAGGCTCTGTGTCACAGAATTGGGGGAGTTCCTTTCTCCTCGATGTATTTGGGTGAAAGAGACTTGTGCTCAGTGCTGTAAAGCTATGGCAAATTCTGAGTTGAGGACTTCATACCCTTTTTCTTAGGTTCTAATTATGCACAGTCCCGGGGTAGCTCTTTCCCCCAGAAAGCAGGTTAGTCACATATAAATAAATGGTACGTGCTTTCCCCAAACTCACTTTGTAGTTATGGTTCTGGAAGCTACATATAATATATAGACAATATTCTCAATGCACAAATAATGGTACCAGGTAAGGAAACTGTCTTGTTATTAGAAGATCAATTTTATTTATAGTATTCAGGTCTCCTATGGAATTGCTCAAATTCTTTCCTTATACAGAAAACTTTCTATCCGAACACCAAATCCCTTTACCCTGTAACTCATTTATTCTACTGTTCTTCTCAGAGCCTAGGGCTTTGCCAGTGGTTAGAAACTCCTCTCTGATGTCACCATATATTTAGAGATTAAGATGGTACCACTGACGAAGCAAAAAGACAACCTACAGAATGGGAGAAAATATTTGCAAATGATGCAACCAGCAAGGGCTTAATATCCAAAATATTTAAACAGCTCATACAACTCCGTATCAAAAAAAAAAACCCAGTCAAGAAATGGGCAGAAGACCTGAATAGACATTTTTCCAAATAAGACATACAGATGGCCAACAGGCACATGAAAAGATGCTCAGCATCACCAATTAGAGAAATGCAGATGAAAACCTCACACCTGTCAGAATGGCTATCATCAAAAAGTGTACAAATAACAAATGTTGACAAGGATATGGGGAAAAGGGAACCCTTGTGCACTGTTGGTAGGAATGTAAATTAGTGCAGCCACTATGGAAAACAGTATGAAGGTTCCTCAAAAAACTAAAAATAGAACTACCACACAATCCAGCAATTCCACTCTTGGGTATCTATCTGGAAAAAATGAAAATGCTAATTTGAAGAGATACATGCACCCCAGTGTTCATAGTAGCACTACTTACAACAGCCAAGATATGGAAGCAACCCAAGTGTCCATCAACAGATAAATGGCTGAAGAAGAGGTGATATACATATACAATGGAATGTTACTCAGCCATAAAAAAGAATGAAATTCTACCATTTGCAGCAATGTGGATGGACCTAGAGAATATTATGCTTAGTAAAATAAGTCAGACAGAGAAAAACAAATACTGTATATCACTTATATGTAGAATCCAAAAAATAATACAAATGTATGTACAAAACAGAAATAGGTTCACAGATACAGAAAACAAACTTGTGATTACCAAAGGGGAGAGAGAATGGGGAAGGGACAAATTAGGGGTATGGGATTAAGAGATACAAACTACTATATATAAAATACATAAGCAACAAGGATATATTGTACAGCACAGGGAATTATAGCCATTATCTTGTAATAACTTTTAATTAAATATCTGTAAAAATTCTGAATCACTGTGCTGTACACTTGAAAGTAATATAATATTGTAAATCAACTATACATCAATTAAAAAAATAAAATCATTGGGCACAAAACATCTATAATGGACAAAAAACTTTAAACTATCACAAAATTTTATTTGTATATAATCAATTTTAAACATTGATTATTAGAACATAGTAAATGACTTGAATTATTAAGAGAAAGGAAAAGATGGTACCTGAACTTTTTATTCAGTTCATCTCATTACAATTATAATGTTAACTTTTAAAAATACTACATGTGAAGGGATGAAGTGACAAAAGGATTGCTTGAGTCTGAATAAATATTACAACCCTCTTAAATGTGAATAAATAATGCATTGGCTTTTTCCCCTAATTTTTCTACAGTTGTTCCTTCTTAATACAAGGCTAAGTGAGAGAGAAAGAGAAAAGAGAGAGGGTGACAAGAGCCACACTTTTGGACATGATCACAGGACTCGAGTAGTGCCTGAAGGGTAAATTGTAAATTTCACATTGTTCTGTTGGGAAATGGGGTAGAAACTGGTGTCACCTCCAATATATGCTTGTTCAAACCATTACACAGTTGAATTGACAGTTGTGTTTGTGATTCTTTTGTGCCTAAATCTAATAACCCCATAGCTTACCCCACTCCACACTGTGGAGGGAAATTTTAGTTTGAATTACAAAGTACACAAATTGTTCTTTGTCACCTAATATTGTAGGAAGGGTACCTCACGTGACTACTGTTACCACTAACTTACATGCTCCTTTTTGAACTCCCAGCATATTCTATGTGCTTGTCTGTGGTAGTGACCACTCTGAGTGAGTTTTTCCCCATTTTTGCATGCTTACATGCCATTGGAAAGAGTAATATGTATGTGTGTTTGGTTTGGGGTTGTAATTTTATGTGGGTGTGCTTATGTTGTGTGGATATTTTCATTGTGTTGGTTTTGATATTTAGTTTATGGGTTTTACTCTTTACATTTTCTTATATTATTGTTCTATATTTAAGTTAGGTTCTAATACGCTGTTGGATTCAGTTTGCTAGTATTTTGTTGAGTATTTGATTAGAACTCTTGAGAATGAGGGGATTTTTACATTGGCTTCATTTACTCTTTTATGTGTATCCCTATGCATATCAGGGCCCTGGAAGGCAGAAATTGAGAAGCAGGTTATATATTTTGTATACCTATGTTAGGAAATGTAGTATATCCTGTTGCTCCCTCCCTCCAAGGTGATCTCCCTTAAACCACACCAATATGTTGCCTTGGCAACTGCTATTTGTTATGCTTTTCTTTTCAGAAAAAGTTGTATAACTCTTTTTGCCTAGTATCTTTCATCAGCATAATTATTTAGAAATTCATCCAAGTTTTTGTGTGTATCAATGATTCAAATATGTTTATGCGTGAGTGGTATTGCAGTACATGTATAGAACATATTTTGCTGATCTCCACACCTATGGATGAACATTTGGGTTGTTTCAAGTTTTTGGCTATTATGAGTAATGCTGCAATGAACATTGATGTACAATTTTTTTGTGTGAACGTTTGTTTTGGAATGGCAAGATCATATAGTAGATTTATGTTTATCTTTTTCAGACGTTGAAAATCTGCTTTCCAAATTGGTTGTAGTGTTTTACGTTTTCAAATTTCTGGTGCCTTTATATCCTTAACAACATTTAGCATAGTTAATCTTTATAATTTTAGCACTCCTAGCAGGAGTCAAGTGCTACCTCATTATAGTCTTATTTTGCGTTTCTTTAATAACTAATGATGCTGAGCATTTTTATGTGCTTATTTGTATATTTTTTTAAGAGAACTTTACTTGTAAAAGTAAAACACTAGAATACAATTCAGCAATAATAAGGAATGTACCACTGACATATACAAGTGGGTTGAATCTCAAAGGTGTTTTGCTGATTAAAAGAAGCCAAAAAAAAAGCTTACATACTGCATGATTCCATTTATATGATGTTCTTTTTTTTTTTTTTGCGGTACGTGGGCCTCTCACTGTTGTGGCCTCTCCTGTTGCGGAGCACAGGCTCCGGACGCGCAGGCTCAGCGGCCATGGCTCACGGGCCCAGCCGCTCCGCGGCATGTGGCACCTTCCCGGACTGGGGCACAAACGCGTGTCCCCTGCATCGGCAGGCGGACTCTCAACCACTGCGCCACCAGGGAAGCCCTATATGATGTTCTTGAAAAGATAAACATAAATTAATGAAAAGTAGGTTAATCATTTCGTGGGTTTAGGAGTGGAAGTTGATGTAACTATAAAACAATAACACAAGGAAAGTATCTTAGGTGATGCAACTATTCTTTATCTTGATAGTGGTGATGTTTACTCAGATCTATACATATGTTAAAATCATAGGTCTATGTACATTCAAAAAAATTCAGTTTTACTGCACATTATTTTTTTATACTTACTTTTTTAAATTAGTTTTTTTTAACTTTTAAAGACTTTTTTTTAGAGCAGTTTTTAGGTTCACAGAAAAACTGAGAGGAAGGTACAGAGATTTCCGATATAGCTCCCGGCCTCCCATTATCTGATATCACTCACCACTCACAATTGTACATTTCTTACAATTGATGAGCCTACATTGACATAATTGACACACAAAGTCTACCTTAGTACATTATTTTTTTCTTGGTCTCAGCTTTTTTGTGTATGAGTGCGCTTTCCTCACTTCTTTTATAATTACAATGCATAGTAAGTAATTCATGGTAAGAAAACTTTATCTATTGATCAACTGATGGTATTCGTAAAAAATGTAAATGTGTTATCCCTAGATTATAAATTTATCAACAATGGGAACTTCACCAAATGGCTACTTAATTCACTATTCCATAGACTTCTCTACCTGCTAGGTTCTGGTTTCTCGTGGGCTATAACTTTAGCTCTCCTGTGGAACATTCTGGTCCCTCTTATTTTATGACATTTTTCTATTCATTCTTTTCACCTCAGCAGCGCAATACTAGCTCAACCCATATCTTTATGGGCAGGATGTTACTCTTGTTGTTTTTAGTTTGTGCCAGTCCACTTGATAAGGCCATTGGATGACTCATGTATTGATTGTCCTTGAGCCTTTCTTGGACAAAAAGCCACTGATAGTATGAGAGGTGGGGTCTTAACACATTTTTAATTGAAGCATAATTGACATATAATATTATATTAGATTCAGGTGTGCAACATAGTGGTTTGATATTTATATACATTATATTAGCACTATAAGCCTAGTTACGTACTGTCACCACTTGAATGGTGGGCTGGGGTTAGCGACTCACTTCCAAAGAGTAGTGTAGGCAAGGTGAAAAGTAGTAACTTTACATTATGGAAATCTGGCAGACAGATCCTATCTTAACTAAGAATTTAAGGTTAATACTACCAGTGATAAGTTATGTGGATACACCTCCTGATAAAATGCAAGGAGGAAGGACACTTCATCTCTGTGGTATTCCCTCAAATTCAGACCCCCCAGTCTAATCAAAAGAAAGCATCAGAAAAACTCAATTTGAGGGGATTTCTAGAAAATGCCTGGCCAGTACTCTTCAAAGATGTCAATGGCACAAAACACAAAAAGGGTCTGGGAAATTTTACTCATCAGAGGAACAGAAAAGCGTGTTACTGGGGAAAGTGGTGAAACACAAATAATGCCTGTAGTTTTGTTAATATTACTGTGCTACTGTTAATTTCTGAGTTTTTACTAATGTACCATGGTTACATAAGATGGGAAGCTTACGGGAAGCTGGGTGATGGGTGCATGAGAACTCACTGTACGCTATTTATATACAACTTTTCCATAAATCTAAAATTATTCCGAAATGAATGTAAGAGAAACTAAGAAACAGCTAAAAAGCGCACATCTAATTCTGCTTCTGCCTGGTATATAGAACAATGAAAGGTGTGGATTTCAACCTAACAACATGAGCAAGTCAGACGAACACCCAAATCATAATTTTTCTTGAACCACTTGGAGATCTTAGGTTCTAGATCTATTAAGCAGCTTGATTTTAAGGAAAGATAGCTCCTCCCAGGAGAAGTGGGATGCAGAGACTGGCTTACCAGTGACAGAGAAAGGGAAGTAATTGTACTTGCCTAGCAAGCACCCATGGCACAAGCAAGAACACCACTGGGAAGGGGGTAGGGACCTGGAGAGAGATCACTGTGTGGTTTAGGTGTGATGGATGTCAGAGATCAAGAAGTAAAGCAGAAGCACTGAGAAAAATCCTCTGGAAACCTGACATTACCCTAAGCACAAAACAATGCTAGAAGAATTAAAACCCTGTCTTGCATTTAAGCTAACTACCACAAGGATAAATCCCAATCCCAAATTAATAACTGACAAGATTGACTCAACTGCCCTATCACATAAGAAAAGCCTGCGAGAAGAAGCGGTGTGTTCGTTTCCAGGTGCAAATATTATTTACCTCGTTTTCTACTGTTCTACACGATGTTCAGCCTCAACTGAAAGTTTTAAAATACACACTCAAAAGAAAGAGAAGGAAACCTACCATCAAGGGACAAACAAAACAATAAAACCAGATTCCGAGATCATCCAGATATCAGAACTATCGGACAGGGACTTTACCATAACTATGATTAATATATTTAAGTATCTAATAGAAAAAGTAGACATACTGCATGAGCAGATGGGGGATTTTAGCACAGAGACAGAAACTACAAGAAGGAGTTAATGGAAATGCTACAAATATAGAAAAACAACACACTTCTTTCAGAGATGAAGATTTACTTTAATGTGCCCATAATTATTTCAGTGCCATGCAAAGGCAGAAGAAACCTGTGAAGGCTTGAATGAAAGCATTTCCATTTAACTCTTTCGTATAGTTTCTATCTCTGTGCTAAAATTCCCCATCTGCTCATACAAGATGTCTCCTTTTTCCACTAGATAGTAAATATATTAATCATATTTGGATTGGGCTGCCACACTGAGCCATTCAGTGTGCAGTTCCTTTCACAAGAAGGCGTCATTAATGTGGACTAAAATATGAATGGCACCTTTCTGAGAAGAGTAATGTACAACAAGTAGGGCATAGGTGGTGGCCCTGGGGTGGGGTTGTGGCTGGGAGCACAGATGCCTTTTTTGGAGACCAGGCACCCACTCTTCAGTGTTGGGCTACCTCAAGAAACTTTTTGTGCCTTCTAAGAGAATATACATGGGAACTATGGGCTCCTGGGAAAACACTTCCACTTAAGTCCTTAAGAATTTATATAGTCATACTTTTGCCAAATGAGGCTTGATTAAAATTGGAAAAACATTGTAATGAGAAAATAATCCTCCTACTTTGCCAGCTGAGCGTTTTTCCCCTATATTGCCAAATTCCCCAACCTTTTATCACATATGAACTTCTCATTTGCCAAGCTTGTCTTTTAGAGCTCCCCAAATACTCTCCTGCCTCAGATTTCTCCACTGCTGAACCCCAAAGCCCATTTTCCTCTTAGAGACTGAAACATTTTCTTATATTTTCTAAGCTTTATTGAGGTATGATTGGCAAATAAAATATGTACATATTTAGGTTGGACAATGTGAGTTTTTTAAGGTGTACAATATGATGGTTTGAAATACATATACAATTGTGAAACGATTAGCACAATCAAGTTAATTAACACATCTCCATTACCTCACATAGTTACCTTTTGTGTGTGTGTGATAAGAACACTTAATATCTATTCCCTTGGCAAATTTCAAGTATATGATACAGTGTTATTAACTATAACCACAATGCTGTACATTAGATCCCCAGGACTTATTCATCTTATAACTGAAACTTTGTACCCTTTGACTAACATCTCTTCATTTCCCCCATCCTCCAGCCCTTGACAACCACCATTCTATTTTCTGGTTCTATGAATCTGACAATTTAGGTTCCACATATAAGTGTGAAATCATAGAGTATTTTTCTTTCTGTGTCTCACTTATTTCACTCTTTGGGTGGCTACCTCAGTTGTTTCCAAGTTTATGAATTTCCTTTGTTATATTCTTATTAGTTGACTTTGAAAATACCCTTTAAACATTTGTTACCAATTATTATACATTTATTAGGGGTTAACCATAGTTTCTCAAGAAGCTTTTACTTTTTAAATGTTTTTTAAAAAATATTTTAAAGTTGTATTTGAAGGATAGGAGATATTGCCTAGGTTTTTCTCCCAATGTTCTTATGGTGGCACCTCTAAACTCTTAACCCTATGCTGACAAGAAAGAGAAAGAGAAAAAGAGAGACAGACAGACGGACAGAGACAGCAAGCAGCAGACTGTTGGAGACCATCTACGGCATCCGAGCAATCTGTGCATCTGGGAAGTAGGTTATCAGTGTTGCATCCCCGTGTTGGGAAATAGGGGAAGATCTTTTACCCACTCATAGGTGATCTTCCTTTAATCACATCAGGGTTTTTCATGAGTAAAAAACGGCATATTTGTGCAGTTTTGTGACTGATCTCAAAACAGTCACATGCCACACTGTACCCCAATACTTGGAAGAATTTAGGTTTTTGATGATGATGGTAGAAACAATTCATTTTTCCTTCCTAACATGTTTGCTGGTGGACAACCTCTCTTCCTCACAGTGTCTACTTTCGTTCTTTCTGCACTCTGAGGGTTTTCTAAGGCACTGAATCTTAACTACCCATAATACATACTACATTGTGATGAGACTCATTGGGAGTTTTTCCTCATAATTTTGTTTGTGCCGTTTGAGGGAGATAAACAAAATTGATAAACCTTTAGCCTGGCCCACCAAGAAGAAAAGAGAGAGGACCCCCCAAAACCAAAATACGAAATAATAAAAAATGAGAGGAGAAATAACCACTGATACCACAGGGGTACCAAAAAAGTTATAAGAGGATACTGTGAAGAGCAGTATTCCAACAAAATGCCCAACATTGAAGAAGTGGACATATTTCTAGAAACATACAACCTGACAAGACTGACTCAAGAAGAAACAGACAATTAGAACAGACCAATCAGTAGTAGTGAAATTGGATTTATAATTTTAAAACTCCCAGCAAACAAAAATCTAGGAATGGACATGGACGAGGAACTCATACCTATCCTTCTCAAAGTATTCCAAAAAATTGAAGAGGATGAAACACTCCTAAATTCATTCTGTGAGGCCACAATTTACCTGATGCCGAAACCAGACAGACATTGCAAAAAAAAAGAAACTTAAATGCCAATAACTTTGGTGAATATAGATGCAAAAATGCTCAACAAAATATTAGCAAACTGAATGCAGCAATATATAAAAAGGATCATATATCATGATCCTTTGAATTTATTCCAAGGACATGAGAATGATTTAACATTTGTAAATCAATCAATGTGATATACCATATTAACAAAAGGAAGAATAAAAATCACATGATCATCTCGATAGATGCAGAAAAAGCATTTGACAAAATGCAATTTCCATTCATGATAAAAGGTCCCCAGGGCAGGAGTATCCTTGCTTGATGACTTTCACAGGAGGGTGAGATGCCCACTTAAGTGGGGTTTGCCTATGTCCTAATTCAATTGGAATTAAGTCTGCTTGAAAGAGAAAGACACTCCAAGCAGCGTCCTGTTCCAGAATCACTTACCTGAACTCCACACCACAGAATAGCAATGCCAGCGCCTCTTAGGAACCAGGAGACAGGGAACAGAGAGGATGCAGGGTTTTCTGGGATGGAGTGGTGGGGAATCCTGTTCCTACTCAGCCCCTGAACAGAAAAGAGCACTGCCCACCCCGCCCCACACAAGTACCCCACCCCTGCAGTGATCAGCCTGGGAGTGGCCACAAACCTTCCTGTAAGGACCTGGCTTCACTCTCCCCTCTATCCTCCCTCCTCCATCCCTGCCTGAGTGAGTGCCCCTTCCACTGCAGCAGGATAACACAGGGGTTTTCAGGCCTGGTAGGGAGCATGGACCCTCAGTCGCCCACCACAGCCCTCTATGCCCCACAGCTCCCAACCCCTCTCCTAGAAGTACCCGCCTCACTCTAGGCCCAGGGACTAATCTGTGAGTATGTGCAGAACCATTCTAGAGGTGTCGGATCCTCTCAAGGACACTCACAGAGAAAACGGCCCAAGGAAGTAACCTCTGATGTAATCTCTTGCTTCCCCAAGGCGTGCACACCAAACCTCTTAGTATCCAGAAGGAACTTCATGTTCGCTTAGGTGGCATGGGTCTGAGGGTGTCCTGCAGCCAAGGAGCCTCTCTTGTCCCTCTGATGCTGGATTTTCCAGACGGTCCTCAGAGGTCCATTCATTAAGAGGGCCTTTTGGGAATTCCCTAGAGGTCCAGTGGTTAGGACTCCGTGCTTTCACTGCTGGGGCCCGGGTTCAGTCCCTGGTCAGGGAACTAAGATCCTGCAAGCTGCGAAGCAGCAGTTGCCATTGTCACCTCCACCCCTGACAGGGCACGTCCAGGCTCCCCATTTGCCCCCTGTGCAGTGCACTCGTTTCCTTCTTCCCCAGCTCCTTGTCCTTCATTGTGGAGAGGACGGCTCCCCTCTGGGCACATCCTCCCTCTCGGCCCTCCTTCTCCAACCTCAGGCTCCTCATCCTTCCGCGGATTGGGCATCACGAAGCCAGAGCACTGATGGAACTTTGTGGGTGGAGATGGGAAGTTGAAAGCCTTAAAAAGGCAAAGCCGGGATGCTGGGGTCATTTAACACATGTGGAATGAGTGCCCATTTCTCTAGGACAGGGGCTGTGCTACGTTCTGGGAGTACACACAAATTCACTCTCAGGGACCCTTCGCTGCCCTTAGGGGTAGTCAGAAAATAAGCCAGGAAAGGAAGAGCAAGATTATTTGTTAGGGTCATCAATACTATGCAAAAATAAAACTAGTTAAGATGAAATGAGGGACTGGCTGGGAATGGGTGGATCCCGAAAGACCTTCTTTTAAGAAGAATGCAAAAGGAAGATACGTGGGTAATTATAAGTTAAAATTGGCTGTTCAAAAAACTAAAACAATAATGTCCTTTTTGTTTGTTTTTTTGTGTTTTTTAAATTTATTTTTTATTGAAGTATAGTTGAGTTACAATGTGTCAATTACTGCTCTACAGCAAAGTGACTCAGTTATGCACATATATATATTCTTTTTCATATTCTTTTCCATTATGGTTTATCACAGGATATTGAATATAGTTCCCTGTGCTATACAGTAGGACCTTGTTGTTTATTCATCCTATATATACCAGTTTGCATCTGCTAATCCCAAACTCCCAGTCTAACCCTCTCCCACCCCCCACCCCCTTGGCAACCACTAGTCAATTCTCTATGTCCCTGATTCTGTTTCTGTTTCATGGATAAGTTCAATTGTGTCATATATTAGATTCCACACATAAGTGATATTGTATGGTATTTGTCTTTCTGACTTACTTCACTTAGTATGATAATCTCTGGTTGCACCCATGTTGCTGCAAATGACATTATTTCATTCTTTTTTATGGCTGTGTAGTATTCCATTGTATATATGTACCATATCTTTATCCATTCATCTGTCGATGGGCATTTAGGTTGTTTCCATGTCTTGGCTATTGTGAATAGTGCTGCTATGAACATAGGGGTGCATGTATCTTTTTTAATTATACTTTTGTCTGGATATATGCCCAGGAATGGGATTGCTGGATCATATGGTAATTCAATTTCTATTTTACTGAGGAACCTCCATACTGTTTTCCACAGTGGCTGTACTAACTTACATTCCCACCAACACTGTAGGAGGATTCCCTTTTCTCCACACCCTCTCCAGCATTTGTTATTTGTAGACTTTTTGATGATGGCCATTCTGACCGGCGTGAGGTGGTACCTCATTGTAGTTTTGATTTGCATTTCTCTAATAATTAGCCATGTTGAGCATCTTTTCATGTGCCTATTGGTCATCTGTATTTCTTCTTAATAGTGTTTTAAAAGATTTATGGTATATATGGAAGTAAAGTATAGGATAAAAATGGAAGAAAAAAGAAGAAGGAATAAATGAAGATAAGCTCTTTTTAGGCACTTTCCTGTTACGGTAAAAGTATTAACTTAAGTTAGAGTGTAATAAGTCACTGTTACGTATTTTAACCACTAGGGAAACCATAAAAGAGTGGTTTTTATGATGAACCACACAAGATCATGAAAATTTAAAGCAAATAGAGAGAAAATGGAATAATGAAAAAAATAGTTGATTAGTCCAAAAACAGACAAGATAGGAGGAATCAATTGACAAATATCAGGTGGGACAAACAGAAACCATAACAACTTGATAGGCTTAAACCTAATTATCCTAGAATCATATTACGGAAATTAGAATAAAAGCTGCAATTGAAAGAAAAAAAAATTTTAGACTAATTAAAATAAGAGAAGTCAACTGTATACTAAATACAAGGCACTTTACATACAATGATACACGTAGATTGAAAGAAATATGATAGAAAACAACTCTATCTTCAATATTTTATTTTTACTGAGGTATTAATGTACAGTTTGATAAGTTTTGAAAAATGCATAAATTCAACTAATTCACCACCCAAATGAAGATATAAAACACTTACATCATCCCAGAAAGTTGCTTTGTCTGTATCCCTCAAAAAGGAAAACAATGCTCTGATTTCTCTAGTCATGGATTACTTTTGTCTTTTGTTGATTTTACTAAAAAGTCTAACCATCTATTACATATTCAGAGATACATACAGTCAATCCTTATTATTGACAGATTCATATTTGTGGATTCTCCTACTCACTAAAATTTATTTGTAACTCCATAATCAATACTTGTTGCGCTTTCTCAGTCATTCGCAGACATGCACAAAGTGTTGAAAAATCTGAGTCACCTGACACCCACGTTCCTAGTTGAGGGCAAAGAAGGGGATTCTCTGCTTTCTTATTTCAGCTCTAATACTGTAAACAAGTTTTATTTGTAGTCTAGTGCCACATTTTTCACCTTTTTGTGTTTATAATGGCCTCCGAGTGTAGTGCTAAAGTGCTGTCTTGTGTGCTTGAGTGAAATAAGTCCGTGATGTACCTTAAGGAGAAAATATGTGTGTTAAATAACCTCCATTCAGGCATGAGTTATAGTGCTGTTGGCTGTGAGTTCAATGTTAATTAATCAACACTATATATTAAATAAAATGTCTTTGTATAGAAACACATATAAAACAATGTTATTTATTGATCTGTTGATTAAAATGTTTTGATCAGAGGGTCACATGAAACTAACCCTGTATTTTCCCTAGGATCAATAGCTCAATATTTGCTAATTCAGTGTTCATCGTGAGTTTATAGAACATACTTACTACACATAACAAAAATTGACTGTATGATAAATATTTTCTCTCAGTCTATGGCTAGACTGTTTATTACTTTAACTGCATTTTTTGATGAGAAGAATTTTTAAATTTTGATGAAACCCAATTCATCAGTTTTCTTTTACAGCTAGTCCCTTTTTGTATCTTTTATAAGGAAAATTTTGCTTCCTTCAGATTACAAAATTATATTTTGTTTTCTTCAAAAGCTGTATGGTTTCTAGATTTTATGTTTATGTCCATGATTCATATAAAAAGAATCGGGGACAATTCTTTGAATTCAGGGCTGTGGTTCATTTTACCATTCAGATATCCAGTTGTTCCAGTACCGTCTGTTGAAAAGGCTTTCCATCCCACATTTAATTTCATTAGAACTTGTCTCAACAATCAAAGATCTACCTCAGTTTGGTTCTATATATGGAGTCCCTATTCTGTTCCATTGATCTATTTGTCTGTATTCATGCTAATAATACTGAAATGTCTTTGACAAAAATCAATCTCCATTCTTTAAAACCTCTTGAGAAATTAGAAATGGATGTATATTTCCTATTCCTTAAAAATGTAAGTATGTATACACAGTTGACCCTTGAACAACACTGGGACTAGAGGTGGCAACCTTCTGCACAGTCAAAAATCTGGGTATAATTTATAGTAGGCCCTCTGTATCCATGGTTCCCCTCTATCTGTGGTTCAGCATCTGTGGATTAAACTAACTGCACATTGTGTAGTACTGTAGTATTTATTATTGAAAAACAGTACACAAATAAGTGGACCTGTACAGTTCAAACCTATGTTAATAAAGTGTCAACTGTGTATACACACACATTTAATAGGGAACAATTAGAGACAGACATTCCCATAAGGCAATGATGCCCATCATATCCAGTGTAATTTTAACATTGTTCTGGAAGTGTTAGCCAATGCAATTAGATAAGCAAAAAATAGAAGCATAAGACTTGGAAAAAAGAAGAAATATAACTATATTTATTATGAAATGACAAAGAGTACACCTGGAAAATCCTAGAAAATCAATAACAAGATAACTCAGTTATAAAATAGTTTTGCATGATAGGAATGTACAAAATTACCATGCAAAAATCAAAACCATTGTGTTCCCAAATTATAACTAACTAGAAGATATAATGGAAGAGAAAAATTCTATTTATGATGGCCACAATAAGAAAATATCTACGAATAAATTTAATAAGAAATTTTGAAACCATACATAATGAAAGCTATAAAACATTCTTTAAAGAAAAAAAATAGGGTTGAACAAATGTAAACACATCACATTCTTAGTTAGGATGTCTCAGTGTCATCACAATGTCAGTTCTACCTAAATTACTTTTAAAATATAACGTAATCCTAATGAAAATACTATTAAATTTCTTTAGGGTGCTAGACAAGTTGGTATTAAAGTGTATGTGAAAAAATAAATGTTCATACATAGCTATAAAACACTGAATGAAGGGATATGATGGGGTATAGCACGACTAGATATAAAAACATAATATGAAGCCTGTATAGTTAAAACGGTGTGTTACCAGCATATGAGTGGACAAACAGATCAAAGGAATAGAATGGCAAGTCCAGAAATAGACCCAAGTACACACAGAAATTTAGTATATAATGAACATAGTATCTTAAATCACTTCATCAAAAATAGATTTTAGGGCTTCCCTGGTGGCGCAGTGGTTGGGAGTCCGCCTGCCAGTGCAGGGGACATAGGTTCGAGCCCTGGTCCCGGAGGATCCCACGTGCCGCGGAGCAGCTAAGCCCGTGTGCCACAAATACTGAAGCCTTCGTGCCCTGGACCCCTGCTCTGCAACGGGAGAGGCCACTGCAATGAGAAGCCCACGTGCAGTAGCGAAGACCCAATGCAGCCAAAAATAAATAAATAAATGTAAAAAAAAAAAAAAAAGAAAAAAAATAGATTTTAAATAAATGATGTTGGGAACATGGATAGTCATTCGGAAAAAGAATACAGTTCCTTGTATTCCTCCCATTGAACACAAGAATAAATTCCAAATGAATAAGGAATATAAATAAGAAAAAAGCAATATGCAATGAATAGGATAAAACATAACAGACAAGAGCAATAATTAGAGTAAATGTAAAAACAACTAAGCTATGTAACAGGAAGAGATTTTCAGACTAGATAAGACAGACTACTTGACAAGAAACACATTATAAATAAAAACACAGTTTGAATGTAAAGTATAGAAAATTTCATTATGTACATTTTTCGTAATGGATTCTTACTCATTTAGATACCCAGGTGAAAGATCCTTTTTTCCACACAGCCTTCCTTGGGTTGCCTTAGCTGCCCTAATTATTATCCTCTGCTCCCCTATTCTTTTCTATATTCCTTTTCTCTATGTTTCTGTCTCCCATACCAGATAATGAGCTCATCGAAAGCAGGATGTTTGCCTGATTTGTACCTT
This sequence comes from Neophocaena asiaeorientalis asiaeorientalis, assembly GCF_003031525.2. Classification (NCBI taxonomy): domain Eukaryota; kingdom Metazoa; phylum Chordata; class Mammalia; order Artiodactyla; family Phocoenidae; genus Neophocaena; species Neophocaena asiaeorientalis. Next base: position 258,314 of record NW_020175438.1, on the reverse strand, counting down.
CACTATTTCGCTCTCTCTCACTGTCTTGACACATAGTAGGTACTTAGTATATTTGTTGAAAGAATCTGTATATGCTGTCAGGATCAGGAAGAGAAGCCTATTTCTTATCTCTTCTTTGCCCTTTGTAGTATCTTTCTCCATGTTCTGTATGTGAGAGAAACATTTCACTGGCTGGCTGGAAAGAGATAATTGTGTTTGCTCTATTTCAATTACACTTCGTTGTTAGAAAATAGATGTAACATAAATGGAGTTGTCTCTCTTCTGCAAATGGGTGACATAACAGTGTTTACATCCCATTAAGCTTTATAAAATCTTGTCACATCATATAATGTGACAAGCAAGAATAGTTTACAGCTTAACCAATGAAACTGTTTGAATTGTCTTTTTCGTGGGATTATGGCATTTTTCTTACAAGATCACGGGAGACAAGTGACCCTTTACTTCAGGGTCACTGAAATGTGTTCCCCACTGTGCAGATGTGTGGTTGAAGGACAGTATCTTTCCACTTGCATGTAATTGTGAAATAAGATCTTCCATGTGCCTACCTTTCAAAACACAGTTTTCTGCAAAATGTAATATGCTTCTCTTCAAGAGAAATTTGCATCGGTTTTCTGTAATGATTCAGAATTTCTAGTTCTAGGCTCAGTACGGTTTACATAACTATATGTAGGCTTCTGTACAAGCTGCTAATGTGGAAAAATGGACCATGTTCTCAAGAACATATCCTGCCTTAACCAGAGGTTCAAAAAAATCACTAAATTTTTACTTGTTAAGGAGTTAAAGAAGTAATTCAGCACTTGTAAAAGTTATCCTGAGCATGAATGAACACTAATAGATAAATTGTACCATATCACTTGGCCCAGAGGATAATAATATATTTGTTAAAATATGAATACCCCAATATAACACCATAACAGTCCACATAAGATACTAGATAATCTTTTAAAACAGAAAGACTGACATTAATATGAATAACATAGAACTTCTTCCATCATGACTGATATATTCTTGAGGACCTACGTGGAACAATCCCACCTCCCTACCTAGTTTTCATGCCTACTTAAATTTGACCCTCTCTCATTATTTCTAATATGTCACCAGGTGACCACAAAATCATAAACTATCTTTAATAAACAACTCTACCTCAAAAAAAGATACTAACATTCTGAAAACCATTCTCAATTACAATTCCCATTCCAAGTATAATATTTGAATGTGTTGTTGCATCCAGAAGCCTTACCAAAAGAATAATATCTTCACTTAAAAGATTGTCAGGGGCTTCCCTAGTGGTGCAGTGGTTGAGAGTCCGCCTGCCAATGCAGGGGACACGGGTTCGTGCCCCGGTCCGGGAAGATCCCACATGCCACGGAGCGGCTGGGCCCATGAGCCATGGCCGCTGAGCCTGTGCGTCCGGAGCCTGTGCTCCGCAATGGGAGAGGCCACAACAGTGAGAGGCCCGTGTAGCGCCAAAAAAAAAAAAAAAAAAAGATTGCCAGGTGGTGATGCAGGTACTTTTGGACATTCTAGTCCAATGCTGTCTTGCCCCTAAAGAAATTATGCCTGCATCTGCAAAGTGAGCAGAGTGGTCAGTATGAAAATAATGAAAATAGATACAGCTGCAATCAAGACTTAGATGGTTAATTATACTGTATCTTTTTAAAGACAAAATATAGCTGCAAATAGAAGATTTTCCTCAGATGATGTGATATTGGCAGTATCATGGATAACAGAAATTTTTGACCAATATCACCTAAGTTCTCTGAAGCTTTCTGAAATGTAACAGAAGCCATAGTAATTTCATAGCTCTCCCCCTTTGTGAAGCACAAGATAGTGATTCTATCCCTATTTCATGTACCTAGGAATGCCTTGAAGAGTTTGGTAAATGTAGATTCCATGACCTTCCAGTGACCACAGAAAATTTTTATTTTTAACAAGCTCCCTGGGTATCCACATGTAGGTGGTACTGGAACACACTTTGACAAAAATCATGACTCTCCAAGAGGTCAATTCAATCAAAATCACAACTGAGCCTAAACTACCCTCAAAATCTGGGAGCTTTTTGGATTTCCTGCTTCATACATCTCAGAACTTACCTTGAAATTAGCTATGAAAGAGGCACCCAGAGGAACTATTGAGAGGGCTGTTGGAGTAATAATTAAGAGTCTGGTAGAGGCTCACCCTTTTCAAACTAAGCCAAACAGTTACAAAATGTTTTCCATGGTCTACAGGGAAGGGTCCAGTGGCTACATACTTTTGGTAAATAGGCCTAAATATATTTTTGTCCCCACAAAGGGAAATCAATTGTTCCTCCACTGGACAGAATTCATTTGCATGTCTATGGACAAGAGCCATTTACATGGCTATCTATTATCTCCAAAGTATAGAATTGTAAAAAGCTTAAAGGCAAAGCTCATAGAATCAGAAAATCCAGATTTAGGCAACATCTAGATTTCCTAGATACAGAATTTTTTGGGTCCATTTCAAAGTTTTTCACAATCTTTCTTAACAGTACCACCCATTTGATATTCATAATCTCATAGGAAGATTATTCTTAGTCACAAAATAAGACTGGTTTCAGTAGATTTTTCCTGATTATTTATGTAGGTGCAGCATTAGTGTTAATTTACCATATAGTCTTCCTTGAGTTTGCTTTGCAAATCTAGAGCCATACCATATTGAAAAAACTACTAAGGCCACAAAATTAACTTCTGTCTTGACATTTATATAATTAATCTCAGATTGGACTTTTAAAAGGCTCTGGGATTTCTGGGTCTCTATATTTTGCTGTTTCAAGTGTAGAGAACAAGTCTCAAAAACCCCCTTCACCAGATTGTACCTATACTTTCTATGGATTTGAGTGAATTTCTGTTTTTTCCAGGGTCCTCAGCATGTCTTAAGATTCCCGGTCTAACAGAAAGATTTTCTTTAAAACCTGTAAGTCTGGCACCCTTAAAGTCTGGTAGCAGGCCAGTTTTCCCAGGAAGGTTTTATAAGCATTGACCTCAGAGGTAAAGCCAACCTATTTCGTTAAAAGTGGTTTGTCCTACGTGAATTAAAGAGCATTGTTCTCCTATATGACACTTCAGGTAGTGCCTTGGTTGTATAATCAATTTGTTAATAATATCCTGGTAAAAAGGAAGGCAGATTCTTATTGAACCAATGTAAGTACCAATATTGCAATGAGAAGTAAGGAGGCTTGGTAAGCTTTTGAATTCTGAAAGTGAGTGAAAATCAGATTCATTTTAAAATATTTCCTTTCACAGTACAAAAACAAAGTTTAGGAAATTATTGTGGATTAGAGATAGCTTAAGAAGAAAGAGAAAGAGCTACATTATATATTTAGAATATAAAGCATTAAAACAGTATCAATAATATTTCAAGCAAATAACTGCAATAAAACTCTCTTCAGTCAACATAATCAATTCTTATTCTTCTGGATCTTGGATTACCATGAAGCTGTTTGCTTCTTTACTAAAAAGTGTGCTGGATGTCCTGACTCAGTCTACTGGTACAATACGAAAGTTGTCTAACTGATGTCAGTCTGAAAGTTGAGAGTTTTTCAAGTGTCAGTAGTTTGAAGTATTTGGTACAGTCCTTTTTTTTAAATAAGACTTTGAGACTGTCCTTTGTCGAAGATACAAACTCTGGCCTCTAATTTATAGAAGAGCCTTCATACAATCATCAAAGTAAAGCAAAAATTATCTGTAGAAAGCAGACACTTAAAATTGCTGTGGTTAATGTGTTACTGACAGTTTTTCAAGTGTGAAAGTTCTTATGAAGTTCATAATAAGAATAATGCGACTGACAGGGAAATTTGCCCATTTTGGTGGCATATAAGACAAAGGTAATAAAATTCAAGAAATTAGATAAGTTGTATCCAAGAAAAATGATTAAGCCTAATTTCAAAGAGGACAGTGACTGTTACAAGTACTTTATAAAAATGAATGGATGTACTATTTAGAGGGAAAAAAATCTTAAGTTGTAACATCGAATAATTTTACACCAATTTCAATATGAAGAGATTCAGTAATTCTGGAGTAAGGCCTATGCATCTGCATTTTTATAAAACTCCATGGTTAAGTCTGATGTATATCTACAGCTGGAAACTACTGCCCTTGAAAATGCTAGATTCAAATTAAAGGGGTAAAATTGTAACCAATCAACATTTTAGATAATAACTAAAATTATGAGGGATAATCTAATACTGTTGCTATAGGATATCATGAGACAAAATACCACCAGGACTCTGATATACAGTACAGGAAAACTTGACAGAACTATTGCCTAAGAATTTTAATCACTGTTTCTCCTGAGAGTACAACATATTGTAGAAGGCAAAGGCATTGACAAATCTTCAGGGACTTCCTATAAAGCATAAAATTTCTAAAATATTTATAAAAATACTGTTTTACTTATACAAATTTAACATAGGGAAGACTGAATTTATCTTCTGACTTGACAGCTCTTCTCAAGTAACACTTGAAAGAGTGACATATTAAGCAGACTAATTATTTCTAAGTATCTGATTATAAAGCAAAGGAACAAATCTTTCCCTCTGTGAAATTTCAAATATAGTTTTATGTATAAAGATATCCTGAAAGCTTATATTATTTGGTTTTCCATCTAGGATCAAAGTAATGGAAATTAAAAAAATTTAAGTTGTTAAGAGGAGATTTGGACACTAGATTAAGACAGGACCATGAATGCCTCAGAAATTGCCCGTGTTAAAGAACAAAAATTCAACTGGGTAAATTTGAAGACCTAAATGGATTTATTAAATGGTTCATGAATCAGGCAGCATCCCATCATGCAATAGAAAGTAGCTCCACAGAGCTGTAGAAAAGTAAAGGCTTTAAAGGTGCAGAAGGGGGTGGAAAAAGTAAATTATTAGCAAAAAAATGCATTGTTTCAGGCAAGGTCACATTCCTAAAGGACCTATAGGGTGGAATATCTCATTAGTGCTGACCAGATAATTCCAGGTTGACTGGTTAAAGGTTATAGTCCTCAGGGGTGGTTGTAACTGCAATTAGGTTCATAAGTGATTCCATTGTGGGCCTGTTATGATACCTGGTTGCATATTTAACCAAAGTGACAAAACATTTAAAAATGAATATAGAACCAGTAGGTAAGACACTAGTTAGTAAACCGAAGAAACAAACCCATCCAAATCGAGTGAACTTTGCTGAGATTTTAATAGCTTCTTTTCAGTGACAGTTAATATCAATATAAACAATGGTAAATATTCTTTCCAGGATCTGACACTCATTATGCTCTTTCATAACCTGGAACAAAGTGATACCTTACTTTAGGACGTATCTCTGGGGTCCATGATGTCAAAATTAATTTTGCAATAATTCTAAGATGTTACTTATGTTAACGTTCGAAACATTCATCATTGCTATTTTCACTTGAATCAATAAATATTTTTTTAAATTCTCAGTTTTAAATGTCTAATGCAGTAAGAATTTACTTTTATAATCTATGGGAACAGAGGCTCTTTGGAATATACAATAAGTCCCAGGAGTATAGTGGATCAAGAGACCCAAAAAGGCTGAGAATTTCTGCTTCAGGACAGAATGTCTTCTTTTTGAAAAGCACAATGAAGTCTAGGAACAACTGTAAAATTAGAGAAAACAGTCCTCACTTTGGACATCATCTGAAAATTTGAGGCTCTTCCAGAATCAGCCTGAAGTTTTATAGTTCACTGAAAGGAAATCGCAGAACTCACCACAACTATTATACTTATCATTATGGTTTATTGCAGGGAAAGGATACAGATTAAAATTAGGCAAGGGAAAAAGTGCATAGAGCAGAGTCCAGGAGAAGTACCAAGGGCAGAGCTTCCATTTTCCTTTCCCTATGAAGTCAGGACACATTACTCTCTTGGAATTGATTTGTGATAATATGCATGGAATATTGCCAACCAGGGGAACTCACATGAGCTTTGGTGTCCAGAGATTTTATTGGGGCATCATAATGTAGGCGTGACTGATTGACTGATTGCCTATGTAGTTAATCTCAGCATCCAGGTAGACTGATACCATGTGACCCAGAGCCCCCCACTCTAAGTCACAGTGTTGATCTTTTTGGTGTGGCCAGCCTCCACCTTAAGACTATATGGATATGGCTAGCTCCCAAAGTTACATTGTTAGACTATCCAGTACAACGCAAGGCCCCCAGGCAAACAAAAACAGATGTTCCTAGGATTTTCCAAGACTCTAGAGATTACTTCCCAGATGCCAAGAACAAAGGCCAAGACCTTCTCTTTGGGCAAGTCCAAATTCTTTCCTACACACACAAATACATACACAATTGTATTTTTCTATAACCTTTACTCCAAAATATAGTGTCAACTATTCATATTAATTGTACTCTTTCACTAATGTACCAAAATACTATTTCACAGGGAAAATTGGGGGGTAATACTTGAGAACTGTATTATAGAAGCATGTTGGCCAATTACCAAAGTTCATGAGCACACACAGCACTGTTTTTTTATAGCCACACATATCTTTTACACAGATTCTTAAGTTACAGAAATCAACACATTAACATGGTTCATGTTTTAAACCCTCTGTTACATATGAAAATAAGAGGCAAAATCATGTAGACTTAAGTTATGCTTAATAATCAATGTTTCAATATTCTTGTTACTTAGAAATTATGTAGATATTCAACAATATTCATATTTTTCCTCAATTTAATAACAGTCCAAGGTTTTAAGTTACCTAACCACCTTGGCAATTATCCTCAAGCTGACATATTGACACACTACAAAATATAATTACTGTTGACATAAAGTCTGTCAGAATAATTATTCAATATAGTTGAGCACAGGTTGCAGTTTTAATAATGTTAATTATTGAGGAGTGATGTTACCTTGCTTGATCAAAAGACAAATCTAAGTAGAGTAGGATAAAATATATGGCTGCAATATACTTAATGCTGGTAAGTCAGAAAAGACATACATGTTTTATTTAAAGTTATTAAACTACTCTTGTTTACCAAAGATTTACTTTCTTTATATGAAATTGGATTTCCTAAAAGGTTTCTGAGTTAGTTTCCGTAAGAATAATTATTTTTTAAGGATAGCATATTTTAATGCATTAGAAGTTCAATTTCTCTGCTTTCTGGGAAGTTAAGGTATATTTGATTTCATATGTGCTTATTTATCTGTATAAACAAATAAGAACAGATCTCTTTTTTTTTTTTTTTCCAGTACCCGGGCCTCTCACTGTTGTGGCCTCTTCCGTTGCGGAGCACAGGCTCCGGACGTGCATACTCCCGGGGAAGTTGTCCCTGAATCCCGGGAACCTGGCAGTCCAGATCTCTTTTAATTTAAGAGACCTTATAATCTAATTTTTTTAGTTATCTCTGGAGATAAGAAAACATTGCACGGTCAACACAAGACATAGTAGCCTTTCTGAATTATCATACAGAGACAGAAAGAACTTGCTACTAAAATTCTCTAATTTTATCTCAACATCAAGGAACACAAGAGACTTAGAAACACAATAAACTCACAGGCCAGATACCAAAGAGTCCAATTCCTTCCTAGTGGGTACAAAAGTCTTAATTTATTTGACCTCAAAATAATAGAAAACAAACAAAAGTTAACAAGCTAAATTCTTTGATGTCTTTCACCCACCAGAGACAACAACTTTATAATCCATTAATCCATTTACAGAGATCACCAAGTGGTCAGACCATAAAACCAAATTCCCAGCCATTGCTGCCATCAATGGGGAATAACTAGTCATCCGTAAAAGAAGCAAAAACGAAATGTTAAATCATCAGAGAGGTGGGAAAAAAGAGTAAAGAGAGAAGACAAATACCATATGATATCACTTATATGTGGAATCTAAAATATGACACAAATGAACCTATCTACGAAATAGAGACTCTCACAGACATAGAGAACAGACTCATGGTTGCGAAGGGGGAGAGGGGTGGGGGAGGGAATGATGGGGAGTTTGGGATTAGTAGATGCAAACGTATATATAGGATGGATAAACAACAAGGTCCTACTGTATAGCACAGGGAACTATATTCAATATCCTGTGATAAACCATAATGGAAAAGAACATGAAAAAGGTATACTTATTTCTCCAGAAACACCATCCACTGGGAGTATTGAAGGATGACCTTTGAAACTGTTAAAGGATATTGAAAAGTAAAAGGTAAAATGACTCTCGCACAAATATAAAAATTTTCAAAGTTTTCAAATTAATTCTTTAATTAATTAGCAAAGGATCTAGTAAGATGTTACAGCTGATTCAAAGGAGAAATCTAAGTACCACACTTATGGAATTTACAAATACGGTAGATGCAAAACTGGTTTTATCCACCGGATAGGGAGAGAAGTGATTTGTTTCTCCACCAGGAGGAAAGAAGTCTTCAGACAGGAGTTAAAGTTGTCCTTCCGTATCCACTGGGGATTGGTTCTAGGACCCAAGTGGATACCAAAATCAGCAGATGCTCAAGTCCCTTATATAAAATGGGGGCCTACAGTTGGCCCTCCTTATCCACGGGCTTACCTAATGCAAATGGAATTTCGGTTGGACCGTGTTTGCATTTCTATCAGTTACCTACAATATACAGAGTTGTAAGTACTACAAAAGATAATGAGAGAGGCAAACCTCACAAAATCAGAATTAGATAATGACTGGTTTTCCTGAATAAGCTTCTTTTGGTCCATTTCGGAGTCTTTCACAGATTTTCCTGATGAGATGCAGGTATAGTTCTACATCTCGAGGTTACGTTTCCCCACGAAAAGAAGCTTGTTAGGCATGAATAAGCATATTTTATATTTCTTATTAGGTAGATTCTCCAAAGAGCAATCTGGTGCTCAAGCCTGGACCTGTAGCTGTTACTTTCTTTCCAATGTGATAAGAGTCACAAGTAGAACCAGAGCACCAGGGCAATTGTTTGCCTACTCATTCCCTTGTATTTATCTGAAGCCAGCTGTGTAGAATAAAACCAATGATCAACTGCAGACTGTTATAAATACCACTGAATTGTAACACTTTAGATGTAAAAAGAATAAATTTTATCTTACATGTATTTTACCACAATAGAAAAGGAGGAATAAGAAAAGCCAGTCAGAAAAATTGACCCCATTCATAGAAATGCAAACAAGATCTATACATGTATTGTTAACCTATATGAGGACATGTGTAAGTCATTTGTGATTTAAAGATTCTTTTTGTGGATTAATTTTTTAAAAAAAGAATTCTATAAGAGGAAAATAACTCCAGGAAGGAGTGCTTAACTTTGTAGAATGCTATTAAGGACTTTTTAGAGGGAAAATAGAAACGTTTTCATAGGTTTAGCAACATGGACGTCATTGGTAACTCTGACAATAGCATTTTTAGTGTAGAATCATAAACCAGACTGAAATGGATCGAAGGGAAATTGTGATTTTTTAAAAATTCCCTATATGCTTTATTGTAAAAAACCAGTGTTTTCTAAAAGTAACACAAATAACTTTTGTTATTAGAAGTACATGCATAAAATACATATAAGTAATTTAAAATATAATAAATATGTATTATAGATTTACTTTAAAATATAATATGCGCATTGGGTTACTATGCAATAACAGACACTTTTAGGAAGTCAGTGAGTGAAAATTTTTACAACATATTAAATAAATATTATACTTTCAAAGTTTCTTGCACTTTACTAACTTTCAGTTTTCTTACCCCCGGCCTCACATTTTAATGTATTTTGTTGACTGTTTCAACTAGTGAAAACTAATGTTGGTCTTTAAAAAAATTAAAGCTACGAATATAAAAATAATGCATTATCACTATAAAGTGTTTTTTTAAATAAGTGAGAAATGTGGAAAGAGAAACAATCACCTGAAATCCCATCACCTAGAGAAAATCAAGGTAGAATTCTTAGTATAATCTACAGTCTATGTGGCCAAGTCTCTGCAGGGAGTTGCATTACAGAATCAGTATAGTTGCTAAAAGAAAATTTTAAAGAGCTTCACATTGATTTTCATCACCTTGAAAACCATTATAAAGTATTCACTCCATACACCATAACAACAGTTCTCAGAATTATCTTTCCCTTCCATAACAACTGTCTCATTCTTAGAAACTACTTCATAGTTTCTCATTCACCAAACCACAGACTGTCTCTCTGATAAACAGTCAGCACTTCTGTTCATGCTTGCTTCTCCTTTTCAGGTCTTAATGAAATCGATTAAATTAGGTCATCTGCGTTCTTTTCTAGTTTTTTTCCTCATTGATACTGCTTCACTAAAGTTTCATGTGTCAGTTTGGCAAATACCAACCCATACTTAGGGTGGTTGGGAAGGGAAAGAGCTGAGGTAGCAAATGCAATATGTGTTTGGGGAGAGAGCGAACACTCATGTTAATGCACTTTTCCCTACCAAATATTCAAGTTAGCCAATCTTTATTACACCTGTACGGAAATGCATATATTTTAATTATGCTATCAATATTCTCTAATATTAATTCAAGCCTACCCCCATCCACTTTTTTCTACAGAGTGAGTGAATCAAGTTCCTCTTGGATACTTTTGAAAGTATTACCACTCTCTACTGGTTTAGGCTCTTCTTGCAAATCTGTGTTTGAATTGTGAGCTTCCAGGTGGGCAACCAAGCTACTGCTCTTCTCTCCCATATACACACCTTTACCTAGGTCTATGTCTCTAGTTAAGTGAAGAATATGCTGAATTTTAAAATTATTTTCTTTTTGAAAGCAGTTATCCACTAAATGGCTCTTACCTCTAAAACCAAAGGACATTCATTCCTCCCACCAGCCCCTAACAACCACTAATCTGCTCTCTGTCTCTATGGACTTACCTATTATGGATATTTCTTGTAAATGGAATCATGCAACATGTGACATTTTGTGTGTGACTTTCACTTAGCATGGTATTTTCAAGGGTTGATTTATGCTGTAGCATATATCAGTACAATTGACCCTTGAACAAACAGGTTTGAACTGTGCAGGTCCACTTATATGTGGATTTTTTTCAGTACGTACATACTACAGTAGTATACGATCCACAGTTGGTCTAATCTGTGGTTGTGGAAATGTGGATATGGAAGGCTGAAAAACATTTGGATTGCTTCTACTTTGGGGCTGTTGTGAATCGTGCTAGTATGAACATTATGTGAACAACTGTTTTCAATTATTTGAGATATACAACTAGGATAGAATTGCTGGGTCATACTCTGTTTAACTTTTGAGGAACCGCCAAAATTCTATACCATAGCAGCTACACTGTATTATATTCCCATCAGCAGTATATGAGGGTTCCAATTTCTCTATATCCTTTCCATTAAATGTTGTTTTCATTTTTTAAATTGTACCCCTCCTACGGGCTATGAAGTGATATTTCAGTGTGGTTCTGATTTGCATTTTTCTACTAATTACTGATGTTGAGCATCTTTTCATGTGCTTGTTGGCCACTTGTATGTTTTCTTTGGATAAATGTTTATTCAAGCCCTTTGCCCATTTTTATTGGGTTGTTTTCTTGTTGAGTTGTAGGAGATTTTTATATATTCTGGATACTAAATCCCGATCAGATATATGTGTTGTCTTTTTGACTCTTTTCCTAGTGTCCTTTGATGCACAAATTTTAAAATTTTGATGAAGTTCAATTTATCTAAATTTTTCTTAAGTTGCCTGTGCATTCGTTGTCATATTTAAGAAAGCACTACCAAAACCAAGATCTTCTTAGGTGTTTCTGGTGCTTCTCCGGGCTTATAGCATTCTCTCCAGCCCATTACTCACCATATGTTTACTTCTATAAGTATTGTGATTTTAGTTCTTATATCTACATCTTTGATTCATTTTAAGTAAAATTCAGTAGTTAGTGTGCAGTAAAGTCCAATTTCATTGCTTTCCACGTGAATATCCACTTATCACAAAACCATTTATTGAAGAGACTATTCTTTCCCCATTGAAAGATCTTGGAACCCTGGTCAAAAATCATTTGACTGTAGATATATGGGTGTATTTCTGAAATCTGAATTTTAATCCATTTGTTTACGTGTCTATTGTACCATTAATACACTGGTTTTTTTTCTTTTCTTTTTTAATTTTTTAACATCCTTATTGGAGTATAATTGCTTTACAATGGTGTGTTAGTTTCTGCTTTATAACAAAGTGAATCAGCTATAAATATACATATATCCCCATAGCTCCTCCCTATCCCACCCCTCTAGGTGGTCACAAAGCACTGAGCTGATCTCCCTGTGAGATGTGGCTGCTTCCCACTAGCTATCTATTTTATATTTGGTAGCATATATAAGTCCATGCCAGTCTCTCACTTCGTCCCAGCTTACCCTTCCCCCCATCCCGTGTCCTCAAGTCCATTCTGTACAACTGCGTCGTTATTTCTATCCTGCCCGTAGGTTCTTCATAACCTTTTTTTTGTTTTTTTAGATTTCATATATATGTGTTAGCATTCGCTATTTGTTTTTCTCTTTCTGACTTACTTCACTCTGTATGACAGACTCTAGTTCTATCCATCTCATTACAAATAGCTCAATTTCATTTCTTTTTAAGGCTGAGTAATATTCCATTGTGTATATGTGCCACATCTTCTTTATCCATTCATCCGATGATGGGCGCTTAGGTTGTTTCCATCTCCGGGCTATTGTAAATAGAGCTGCAATGAACATTTTGGTACATGACTCTTTTTGAATTTTGGTTTTCTCAGGGTATATGCCCAGTAGTGGGATTGCTGGGTTGTATGGTAGTTCTATTTTTAGTTTTTTAAGGAACCTCCATACTGCTCTCCATAGTGGCTGTATCAGTTTACATTCCCATGAACAGTGCAAGAGGGTTCCCTTTACTCCACACCCTCTCCAGCATTTATTGTTTGTAGATAATTGGATGATGGCCATTCCGACTGGTGTGAGGTGATACCTCACTGTAGTTTTGATTTGCATTTCTCTTATGATTAATGATGTTGAGCATTCTTTCATGTGTTTGTTGGCATTCTGTATATCTTCTTTGGAGAAATGTCTATTTAGGTCTTCTGCCCATTTTTGGATTGGGTTGTTTGTTTTTTCATATTGAGCTGCATGAGCTGCTTGTAAATTCTGGAGATTAATCCTTTGTCAGTTACTTCATTTGCAAATATTTTCTCCCATTCGGAGGGCTGTCCTTTTGTCTTGTTTATGGTTTCCTTTACTGTGCAAAATCTTTCAAGTTTCATTAGGTCCCATTTGTTTATTTGTGTTTTTATTTCCATTACTCTAGGAGGTGGGTCAGAAAGGATCTTGCTGTGATT
>NW_020175438.1:244694-244880 GCF_003031525.2 Neophocaena asiaeorientalis asiaeorientalis | reverse complement strand
GCACCACTTATTGAAGAGGCTGTCCTTTCTCCATTGTATATTCTTGCCTCCTTTATCAAAAATAAGGTGACCATATGTGTGTGGGTTTATCTCTGGAATTTCTATCCTGTACCATTGATCTATATTTATGTTTTTGTGCCAGTACCATACTGTTGTGATTACTGTAGCTTTGTAGTATAGTCTGAA
>NW_020175438.1:192520-244245 GCF_003031525.2 Neophocaena asiaeorientalis asiaeorientalis | reverse complement strand
GGTCTTTTGTGTTTCCATACGAATTGTAAAATTTTTTGTTCTAATTCTGTGAGGAATGCCATTGGTAGTTTGATAAGGTTTGCATTGAGTCTGTAGATTGCTTTGTGCAGTATAGTCATATTCACAATATTGATCCTTCCGATCCAAGAACATGGTATATCTCTCCGTCTATTTGTATCATCTTTAATTTCTTTCATCAGTGTCTTATAGTTTTCTGCATACAGGTCTTTTGTCTCCTTTGGTAGGTTTATTCCTAGGTATTTTATTCTTTTTGTTGCAATGGTAAATGATAGTGTTTCCTTAATTTCTCTTTCAGATTTTTCATCATTAGTGTATAGGAATGCAAGAGATTTCTGTGCATTAATTTTGTATATGCAACTTTACCAGATTCATTGATTAGCTCTAGTAGTTTTCTTGTAGAGTCTTTAGGATTCTCTCTATATAGTATCATGTCATCTGCAAACAGTGACAGCTTTACTTCTTCTTTTCCGATTTGGATTCCTTTTATTTATTTTTCCTCTCTGGTTGCTGTGGCTAAAACTTCCAAAAGTATGTTGAATAATAGTGGTGAGAGTGGGCAACCCTTGTCTTGTTCCTGATCTTAGTAGAAATGGTTTCAATTTTTCACCATTGAGGATGATGTTGGCTGTGTGTTTGTCATATATGGCCTTTATTATGTTGAGATAAGTTCCCTCCATGCCTACTTTCTGGAGGGTTTTTATCATAAATGGATGTTGAATTTTGTCAAAAGCTTTTTCTGCATCTATTGAGATGATCATATGTTTTTTCTCCATCAGTTTGTTAATATGGTGTATCACATTGACTGATCTGTGTATATTGTGGAATCTTTGCATTCCTGGGATAAATCCCACTTGGTCATGGTGTGTGATCCTTTTAATGTGCTGTTGGATTCTGTTTGCTAGCATTTTGTTGAGGATTTTTGCATATATGTTCATCAGTGATATTGGCCTGTAGTTTTCTTCCCTTGAGACATGTTTGTCTTGTTTTGGTATCAGGGTGTTGGTGGTCTCGTAGAATGAGTTTGTGGGTGTTCCACCCTCTGCTGTATTTTGGAAGAGTTTGAGAAGGATAGGTGTTAGCTCGTCTGTAAATGTTTGATAGAATTCGCCTGTGAAGCCATCTGATCCTGGGCTTCTGTTTTTGGAAGATTTTTAATCACAGTCTCAATTTCAGTGCTTGTGATTGGCCTGTTTATATTTTCTGTTTCTTCCTGGTTCTGTCTCGGAAGGTTGTGCTTTTCTAATAATTTGTCCAACCACCGTTTAAAGTGGTTGTCCATTTTATTGGCATACAGTTGCTTGTAGTAATATCTCATGATTCTTTGTATTTCTGCAGTGTCAGTTGTGACTTCTCCTTTTTCATTTCTAATTCTGTGCATTTGCATCTTCTCCCTTTTTATCTTGATGAGTCTGGCTAATGGTTTATCAATTTTGTTTATCTTCTCAAAGAACCAACTTTTAGTTTTACTGATGTTTTCTGTTGTTTTCTTCATTTCTTTTTCATTTATTTCTGATCTGATCTTTATGATTTCTTTCCTTCTGCTAACTTTGGGTTTTTTTGTTCTTCTTTTACTAATTGCTTTAGGTATAAGGTTAGGTTGTTTATTTGAGATGTTTCTTGTTTCTTGAGGTAGGATTGTGTTCCTATAAACTTCCCTCTTAGAAGTGCTTTTGCTGCATCCCATAGGTTTTGGGGTGTCGTGTTTTCATTGTCATTTGTTTCTAGGTAATTTTTGATTTCCTCTTTGATTTCTTCAGTGATCTCTTGGTTATTAAGTTGTGTATTGTTTAGCCTCCATTTGTTTTTATTTTTTACAGATTTTTTCTGTAATTGATATCTAGTCTCATAGCATTGCTGTTGGAAAAGATACTTGATACGATTTCAGTTTTCTTAAATTTACCAAGGCTTGATTTGTGACCCAAGATATGATCTATCCTGGAGAATGTTCCATGAGCACTTGAGAAGAAAGTGTATTCTGTTGGTTTTGGATGGAATGTCTAATACACTGTTTTGATTACTGAAGCTTTGTAGCAAGTTTTGGAATTGGGAGTTTTGAGTTCCATCAGTTTTGTTCTTTAATTTCAAGACTGTCTATTCAATCCTCAGAATAAATGAAGCTTGCCAATAATTGGTCTCAGACTACTAGCTTCCACCTTGGGCAAAATATTACAGTTGGGGGAAGCCATAGACATACTAAAAGCCTAGGATGAAAAGCTGTAGAGAGGGTGTTGATTAGGTGAATTAAGGATTTTGAAAAACACCTATATGACTGTATGATATTATAATATTTATAATTTAGTCTGTTGATGTGGTAGATTTCATTGCTTGATTTCCTAGTGTTGAGCCAGCCTTGCATACCTTAAATAAATACCACTTGATAATGTTGTATAATTCTTTTTATACATTGTTGAATGGATTTTCTAATAAATTGTTGAGGATTTTATATCTGTGTGCCTGAAATTGTGAGAAGTTAGATAAAATTTAAAGAAAATGTTAAAAAATGGAGAGGTATATCATTCTCATTGGTGGCAAGGCTCATTATTTCAAATATCACAATTCTTTTCATACTAGCCTATAGATTTATAGCAGTTTTAATCAAAATTCCAAGCAGGTTTTTAGAGACATTGGAAAATTGTTTCCAAAATTTTAATTGAATTGTGAGGGACCTAGAATAGCCTAAATAGTCTTGAGAAGGAACAAAAAAATTTGGAAGACATAGCAACTAGGAGTAGCTCTAACAAAAGATGTTAAAGGACCTCTATAATTAAACATTGTTGAGAAAAATTATATAGATCACTTAAATAAAATGAACAGCATTCTATATTTATAGAAGGGAAGACTCAATATTGTAAAATATCATTTAATTGATAATCTATAGATTCAACTAGATCCCAATCAAAAGCCAAACATGTTTATTTTTGTGAAAATTGATGAGCTGACTTTAAAATTTTAATGGAAATTCGAAGGGCCAAATATAGGCAGTGCAATTTTGAAGCAGAAGAACCAAGTTGGAGGATTTAGTATTGTAGATATAAAGACCAATTATTAAGTCATAATAGTTAAAATTGTATGATATTGGTAAAAGGATAGACAAACTGACAAATGCAAGAGAATAAAGACTTCAGAAGCAGACCTACCCATATATGTTCACTTGATTTGTGACTCAAGGCACACTGAATTGCAATGAGGAGAGTTGAACCTATGTACACCTCTTGACTTTGAATCTCATTCCTAGCTATATGCCCAATATGCCCATGAAATATTTTCGTAAAATCCCTATTCATAAATGTTAATCAATAGTAGAATGGATAATTCAATTGTGGTGTAGTCACACAATGGAATTCTATAATATTATATAACAATGAGAATGAACAATCTATAATGACGTGCCAAAACATGGATAAGTCTTACAGACATAAAGTTGGGTGAAATACCAGACACAAAATAACATATACTTTATGATTCCATTTATATCAAGACTGAGAACTGGTAAAAGTTCTCTACAGTATTGGAAATCAGAAGAGTGGTTATTCTTGGGGAAAATACTATGTGGGAATGAGCACAATAAATTCTTCTGGGATGTCGGTGATGTTCTATTTCTTGATCTGGGTGATAATTTCATGAGTTCGTTCAGTTTTGAAAATAATTTGAGCTGAACACTTGTGAGTACTTTTATGTATGTATATTATATTCATATGAAAAGGAAAAAACAAAAACTTGATATATAAAGAAAATATGGGAGTAAGTTAGGCTCTACATTCTCTTAAAATGAGTTTCTACGACACTTCTAATTGTTGCCACTTTTGTATGGAGGTAGCTAAAGAATGTTTATTGGCAGGACCATGATGGCATATACAAAATACTTTTGAGACAGCTATAATATATGCACAAATTGGCTAAAGATCCTGATATATTATTCCATAGAATGGTGTTTATCATACAGTGTAAATTTTAAGCCATAAACCTCTAATTATAAGTGGTGTAACTTCCTGGAAATTTTATATCGGATATATCACTTACTGTGCAAAAGATAATTTTTCTGAGTTGCACCTGCTCAATACGTAATATCTCATCCATTCTATCAGAAATATCATGCAAATTGTGAAAAAAAATATATGCAGTCTGTGTGTTTTTTCACTGTTCAATTCAGTGTTGATACACATTTAGGCATATTTAAAGTTTTTGCAGAGATGAAATATAACAATAGAGTAGAGATTACTATGCAGACACCTGCAGTGCTGCCATTATCTAGGGAAAATTAGATCCATTTATTTTGTAGTTCAGTTGGTTACTCACACTCTGCATTCTAATTCCTCTGCTCTGCTGCCCATTATATTGTGTTGGAAAACACTCTTGCTGAGAGAGTTTGGGCTCAAAACCTGATAGCACTGTGTAAGATGCACTCCACAATTCATTAAGTTAAGAATAAACTGTTGCATCAAGTGCATGTTTTTCATTTATTATTTTCCTCATTCCACTGTATAATGTTTATTTGAGGAATTTCATCAAGCCCTATCTTTATGGCAGAAAAGTGGTACTGTGTTGATCCCCCACCACCAAAAAAAATGATGCCTGGAAGTTAAGAGGTATCGTTTCCTTGGTGATAATTATGTCTCTTCTAGTTTTAAGCTGCTATAATTCTAGGCTATTTCAACAGCAAAATCAATTGAGGATTATCCCCCATTCAACTGTGTTTGCTGAAATAGTAGAAAGGGATGTGGGCACATATAGTTGGCAAATAAAGTTTAAATAAATATAAGCATGCATTTTATTGGAGAGCTTTCCATTCAAATGCTATTCAGTTGCATTTACTGAAATAATAGGGAGTGTTATGTGGACACTCATTTAGGAAATAAAGTTTAAATAAATATAAGCAGGCTTTTTTTACAGGAGAGCTTTCATGTAAATGCTAATGTATACTGTCAATCTCCAAGAGAAAAATAGACTTTGAAACTTCCCCAAATTATTTGTCCAGATAAATATTTCCTGAGAAACACATTTCTAGGAACATAGTTTGGAAGATTCTAACCTGGATGAAATCTTCTGTCCGTTCTCACGGTGATTATCTGTTATTTCTATAGAATCTATCAATACTTGATGCCACTTGCATTTGCCCTTCCTTTCCAATTTTACTAACAGTGCTCTTGTTAAAGTCCAGATTACATTTTACTACGACTACTGCTATGGCTTTCTAATGCCGAGATTCATCAGATTTCCTCAGGGAGCAATGGTTGTGTCGAACACTACTTCTGAGAAGTGGAGTCCACGTATTGTTCCTGTGAGACTTCATATTCATTCCCCTGTATACCAAGTTCTCACCTCCAGGAAACCTGTCTCTCTCTTTTTTTTTTTTCTTTTCTTTTTTTTTGTGGTACGCAGGCCTCTCACTGCTGTGGCCTCTCCCGTTGCGGAGCACAGGCTCCGGACGCGCAGGCTCAGCGGCCATGGCTCACGTGCCCGGCCGCTCCGCGGCATGTGGGATCTTCCCGGACCGGGGCACGAATCCGTGTCCCCTGCATCGGCAGGCGGACTCTCAACCACTGCGCCACCAGGGAAGCCGCCCCTCGTCTCTTTCTTTATGCAACTATATTTCTAACACCTAGTAGAGTGCCCAGTACACATTATAGCTTTAGAAATTTCAGTTGAATGCTTCTTAGGGAATAATGGATGAATACAATTAGATTTGCCTTCATTATAGGATTTCTCAGAACTTTTTCTATGCCAGTATGCAGAGTAAATATCCAAAAAGGACATAGAATGTATATTTTTACCAAAATTTGGGGGCATAGAAAAGTTTTGTTTTGCTTTTACAGAAAATTCATCAGCATATTGCAGTACATACTTCAGCTGACGCTCCTCGATGTTGTTTCTCTCCAGCTGTTGTCCAGGAATAAACTCTGTCCTTTCGAATTCTGCTAGTCTCAGTTCCAAAGCAAGATTTTTAGGCTTTTCATTTGTTATGAAGAGAGGAACAAAATAGAGGAGGAAAAGTCAATCATACTTACGTATTAATACTCTTCAAAATCATAGCTGCTTGTCTTCGTTCACATTCTGGAAAATGCACTATATACTCTGATGGAATAAACAAAAGATAAAATTAATTTTAAATCTTATTTAGCCTGGGAAAAATCAGCCAACTGGATTTTGAGGGACAGCTCCTTGTCATAAAGAATATTAAGAGGAGGATGGAAGACAGTATTTGGGGCCTTTTCTAAAACTGAGATCAAGTTTGTCTTACAGAGTACTATGCAAAAGCAAGGTATTTCTATTTAATTGGATTTATAAAATTCTAATTGCTTTTCTTATGGGATGTGCAGTATCCTTCTGAATAGGATTGTTGGCAGCATCAATAACTTCTTACCACATATTTGGAGAACTGCAGAAAGAAACTCTATATTAACTAGTTCTGATGAGCAGTTGATATGCAGAGAAAGATTGCTAGAAGTTTTGAATCAGCTTGTACTCCCCACACACCCCACATTTTCTTAAACTAATCATTTATAATTCCAGAGATGAGGAAAATATTTATCATTCATCTCAGAAAGTCATGCTTAATGTAAATCACTTCATAATCCCTTCCACATGAGACCAGCACAATAAACAACCCTTGCATCCCTCTTTTGTGTTTCTAGCTTCCTGTTTGGCTCTCTGATAGGATGCATGTTGATTAAAATACAGTTTCTGGAGCCAGGCTGATTGAATTTGAGCCCTGCTTACTGTTGAACTTGGGCAGGGTGTTTGACCTATTCGTGCATCAGTTTCCTTGTTGTAGGGTAGGGCCAGTAACAGTAGTTCCTCAGAATCGCTATTGGGTTTAAACAAGTTAATGCTAATAAAACACATGATAGTGCCTGGCCCATGACAGGCGTATATAAATGTTTGATATATGAAACAGAGACAATTTTAAAAACAAGGAAAGAAAGGGGTGAACAAGAGTCAAGTATGTTTGGGGAAGAACATTGCTCACTTTATGAATAATATAGACTACTGTTTAAATCTTCTGGAGAGTTAGAGAACACTGCTCTATTTTCACACCACATTGAAAATTCAAAGATAGAAGCACAAACCAGTTGACAGATAGTGAAGCAAAGAAAAGGCAGTGACTCTGGGTGCCCCTGGGACTTGGAGTCAAACCTAACCTGGTCTGTGCTCTGTCATCCATAGAAGTAGCACCCCTTAATACATGTGTAACTGAATCTCTCTGCTGTACAGTAGAAATTAACATGACATTGTAAATCAACTATACTTAAGTAGAATAAATTTTAAACAAAAGAGAGCAAGAATCGGGACAAATTTGCAGACTATGTGCAAAGCATAGTTGTTTTTTTAAAGATTTTTTTTTTGATGTGGACCATTTTTAAAGTATTTATTGAATTTGTTACAATATTGCTTCTGTTTTGTTTTAGTTTTTTTGGCCCTGAGGCATGTGGGATCTTAGCTCCCTGAAAAGGGATCGAACCTGCACCCCCTGCATTGGAAGGTGAAGTCTCAACCACTGGACCACCAGGGAAGTACCCAAAGCATATTTTTGAAGTAGATATATTTCCTAAAATCTTCTTAGCGGCCTTCAATATAGGGCAATTGCTATGAGTAGGGACTAGGATGAATGGGAGCATCTTTACTCCTGACTGGTGAGCAGAAATGATTAGAGATGATAAAGCTGAGGCATATGATATTCAAAGATGGACTCATTTTCTTGCTTTCAGGTCATATAGGAGTTGGAAAAATATCTCATAGTTGATTGACCATTATGTTTCTTAACAAAGCCTGCATAGCACTGCTTCACTTAAACTTTGGATATCAAATTGAGAGAAACTCACTTATGAGGTTGCAAAACTTGCCCACTGCAATTAGAAAACCTTCCTTCTTGAATGCTTTGGAGCTTCCCAGCCCCATTCATGTGTTCTCAGTTAAAATTTGTCAGATCCCAGTTAATACTGAATACCTCATCGGAGTGTTGATCTTTTTACAGAGTAATCCTCACTGTTTTTTTTTTTATCAATTCCCTTATCATATAGGCATTACCTTTAGTTAAAGTAACAGATGAATTTCTGATCTCTCCATTTTGTTAATAATGCTTTGAGTATCAGAGGAAATGATATATCCAAGCTTGCCATTCATAGGTATAACAACCATGGTTTTTTTTCTCACCTTTTGAGTGTATTCAAATTCTGTTCTCTTGGCTTTTAATTACCTGAAAAAAGTCATCTGGGATTTAGAACAAAGCAGGCTTCTCTTCTTTTGAAATTAATTATAATTTTCAAAGACTGTAAGTTACTTTACACAAAGTTATTCCTTTCTTATTCTGGAGAAACAGGAGTAAGTGTTAAAAAAGAGGAAATTATCAATGGGTAGGTAAAGTAGTAACATATTACTTGATTAATAGCCTAAATGAGCTAACATTAATTAACAATAATGAATCCAAAAAGAAAGAAATACAGTGGTTATAAAGACAAGTTTTGTTTGAGGCTTATGTTGAAAAGGACTTCACATGTAATTGGAGGAGCCGTGTTGAACTGGCTCATGAATCTGTAGTGAGATATGATTTGGTTAATTATTTTTCCTTTTGTTCTGCAGTGTTAATAATTTTTACAACTCTACAAGATCCCATATATATTTATTAATTTAACTCAGGGAAACCTGATAATAACCTGTAGATCCTTTTCTTTTAGAATCCATTACTTGTGTGTGGGAATTATGTAATTTTTAAATTGCCTGGTGCATAGATGATTACTATACACTTAGTATCAAGTGATATGCTTAACATCAAAATGTCAAGTGAAGCTAGATTCAATGTTTGATGCCCATGAATGGGTTCCATAATGTTCCAGTTATCTACTGCTGCATAGCAAGCCATCTGTTTTTTTGTGAGTCTTCCTTCGTAAAGTATCAGCTGTCTGTGGGAAAGATTCACCTCTATATCAACAGTGCCTGTTAAAATGCCTAGTGCCACGTGACTCAATGAATAAGGCTGATGCAGTCCATTCATTCATTTATGCACTCATTTGTCTACACATTCATCAAGAGAACTTGTCCAGTTAGTGGCAGTGTTAGGACTCAAACACATCTTCTCATTCTATATTTAGTGTTATTTCTGTTACACATTACACAGTATCTTACAATGCTATAGGGTGTCACATTTCATAAAGCACTTAGATACACAATATTATCTCACTTAATTATCACAAATGCTCTGGTAAATTGTCAATATTGTTCTCATTTCACAGATGTGGTTCAGAGAGGTTAAATACTTTGCCCCAAATAACGAAGTTAATGAGTAGCATTACTGATAGAGCTCGATCTCGATCAGATTTCTCACACCACCTGTTGAGTTTTTTCCCCACTTAACCACAGGGTGAATTAATTGATTAGCTCTTTTTATTGGTTTAAAAATGAATATCAATAACTTTAAGTAGGCATTGCTTATTTACAAAGATCTTCTAAGATGTTGATATGAACAAGTTTAGAGTTGTGGAATTTTTTTCTCTCCCATTATATAAGCAACGAAAAGAGGCATCTCTTTTGAAAGATGAATGTGTTGAAAACTCTTGATTTTCAAATGACCTTCTTTTGGCATTGAATTTCACGTTGGCAGTGCTATATCATGCAAAAGTCACAGACCTCAGTGGTGGAGTATATAATTAACATAGACTTCTTTCGGAATATTTACCAGTTAGTTTGTTGTTTGACCAACATTTTAGAGTTAATGTGTGTGGATGTGTGTGCGTGTGTCCCCTGAAATTTGTTAGAAATACTTTATCAAATAATATACAAAGTCAAAGGTTTGAGTCACACATACCTCTTTACTTTGCTCCTCAAATATCTGCTAAAAAGACTTCTTTTTAAACATCTTTATTGGAGTATAATTGCTTCACAATGGTGTGTTAGTTTCTGCTGTTTAACAAAATGAATCAGCTATATATATACATATATCTGCATATCTCCTCCCTCTTGCGTCTCCCTCCCCCTCTCCTTCTCATCCCTCTAGGTGGTCACAAAACCCTGAGCTGATCTCCCTGTGCTATGTGGCTGCTTCCCACTAGCTGTCTATTTTACATTTGGTAGTGTATATGCCATGCCACTCTCTCACTTCATCCCAGCTTACCATTCCCCCTCCCCGTGTCCACAAGTCCATTCTCTACAACTGCGTCATTATTCCTGTCCTGTCCCTAAGTTCTTCATAACGATTTTCTTTTTTTAGATTCCATATATATGTGTTAGCATACGCTATTTGTTTTTCTCTTTCTGACTTACTTCACTCTGTATGACAGACTCTAGGTCCATACACCTCACTACAAATAACTCAGTTTCATTTCTTTTAATGGCTGAGTAATATTCCATTGTATATATGTGCCACATCTTCTTTATCCATTCATCTGTCGATGGACACTTAGGTTGCTTCCATGTCCTGGCTATTGTAAATAGAGCTGCAATGAACATTGTGGTACATGACTCTTTTTGAATTATGGTTTTCTCAGGGTATATGCCCAGTAGTGGGATTGCTGGATCGTATGGTAGTTCTATTTTTAGTTTTTTAAGGAACCTCCATACTGCTCTCCATAGTGGCTGTATCAGTTTACATTCCCATGAACAGTGCAAGAGGGTTCCCTTTTCTCCACACCCTCTCCAGCATTTATTGTTTGTAGATTTTTGATGATGGCCATTCTGACCGGTATGAGGTGATACCTCATTGTAGTTTTGTAACAGTGCAAGAGTGTTCCCTTTTCTCCACACCCTCTCCAGCATTTATTGTTTGTAGATTTTTTGATGATGGCCATTCTGACTGGTGTGAGATGATATCTCATTGTAGTTTTGATTTGCATTTCTCTAATGATTAATGATGTTGAGCATTCTTTCATGTGTTTGTTGGCAATCTGTATATCTTCTTTGGAGAAATGTCTATTTAGGTCTTCTGCCCATTTTTGGATTGGGCTGGGTTTTTTTATATTGAGCTGCATGAGCTGCTTCTAAATTTTGGAGATTAATCCTTTGTCCATTGATTCATTTGCAAATATTTTCTCCCATTCAGAGGGTTGTCTTTACGTCTTGTTTATGTTTTCCTTTGCTGTGTAAAAGCTTTTAAGTTTCTTTACGTCCCATTTGTTTATTTTTGTTTTTATTTCCCTTACTCTAGGAGGTGGGTCAAAAAGGATCTTGCTGTGATTTATGTCATAGAGTGTTCTGCCTATGTTTCCCTCTAAGAGTTTGATAGTGTCTGGCCTTACATTTAGGTCTTTAATCCATTTTGAGTTTATTTTTGTGTATGGTGTTAGAGAGTGTTCTAACTTCATTCTTTTACATGTAGCTGTCCAGTTTTCCCAGCACCACTTTTTGAAGGGGCTGTCTTTTCTCCATTTTATATTCTTGCCTCTTTTATCAAAAATAAGCTGACAATATATGTGTGGGTTTATCTCTGGGCTTTCTCTCCTGTTTCATTGATCTGTATTTCTGTTTTTGTGCCAGTACCATACTGTCTTGATTACTGTAGCTTTGTAGTATAGTCTGAAGTCAGGGAGCATGATTCCTCCAGCTCTGTTTTTCTTTCTCAAGATTGCTTTGGCTATTCAGGGTCTTGTGTGTTTCCATACAAATTGTGAAATTTTTTGAAAAACAGACTCTTTTGACATGAGAATGTTTAATCCCAGCTGGTTTGTTTGAATAGTGATTTAATGAGAACTAGCCCAGTGTGTAAGTTGGCTATATTTTGTGAATATGAAGTATGAAGTCCTCTACATGGTCATATGGATACATCTTCAGGTCATGTGAGTGAGTGATGGTGGTAGAAATGCTGAAGGATGACCAGTGGCTTCTGCTTTTTAGATGGAGACTTTAGATAAACACAAATATGCATTTATGCAAATGAACTTGGTGGAACACCAGTGTCATTAAAAAGACCCTAGCACTTGAGAAGACAAACTTCATTTTTCTATAATTGCTCCTGACCTGATTCTTTTTTTTCTTGGCTATAATAAGAGATATATTAGATATAGTATATTAGACACCAAGTTAGGCTCAACTTCCAAGGGCAGTTTTCCATTCTTAAGGTATAATTATCTATAGACAATTAGCTGCAGGTGGTGAAATAATAGACACAGTTTATTACACATGAAATTAGCCAACTGTTGGCTTTTGGGGCTAGTTTCTGGAGCAATTGACCACTTAAACCTTATTTAGGGAGTTCAAGCAGCTGATTGCACATAACAATTATTTGAGGATCTAATTTTTCCACATGTACTTAATTTGGAACTGATGATTGTATGTGATTAATAGAATGGCTGTGTAAGCTCATTTATTATAAAGGTGTCTTGTAAGCCTGCCTAGGACGCTGAGGGGAGAATGCAAGAGGCTCAGAAAAGATTCAGCCTATACAGGAGGTATCATGCAGCTGTCACAGATCCCTACAGGCAGGCAAGAAAGTTTAGGAAGTTAGATTCAGTCAATAAACATGTACCAAGTGCCTCCTCTGTACCAGGCACCATTCTTGGCACTGGGAATACAAAGATACAATCTTTGCTTTCAAGTAACTTGCAATCCACATTTGTATATAATATATCACGCATTATGTGGCAATAGGTGTAAAACCAAAGTGCTATAGACGTTCTGATGAAAATGATAAATTATCTTAAATCTATGTACTCTTATCTCTAGTCTTAGTCTATGCCACCATAATTGCATGTCTGAATTTCTACATGGCCAGCCACTTCTTAGTTATTTGGTTCTCTGCTCATGTATTATCTCCTCAGACAAGCCCTTCTCATCACCTTCATCAAAATGAGCTCACCCCTCTAACCCTCAGTCACTTGTTTATTTTTCTTTGTAGGTCTCATCGCTACCAACCTTATATTGGATTGGCCAAAAAGTTCGTTCGGGTTTTTGTAAGCCGTTATGGGAAAATCTGAACGAACTTTTTGGCCAACCCAATATTACGTATTTATTTTTTGGTTAACTGTATCTGAAGCAGAATACAAGTTTTCTGAGAGCAAGATCATTACATATATTGTTCATTGTTCTATGAGTTGCTAGAGCAATGTGTTTCATAGATTAGCTTTTCAATATATTTTTTAAAGTGTATGACTTACAGACTGGGTCATCATGGAGGATTTCAGGAAGAAAATGTATTTTAACTTGGGTATTTCCAGATCGTGTGTTCCAGGCAATGCAAATATTTGGCCTTGAAGAATGAGCTTTCATTTCATGGGACAGAGAAGATGAGTGAGGGAACTTCTAGCAAGTTGAGCTAAGAGAACTTTTTGTACAAGGAAGGGATGTGTTCAGAGCTGCATTTAGAACAATACAGGCAGTAGGACTCTGCAGCATGCCCTCACAGTGGCAAATATTAGAGTATAGAAAGTATGCAATATAATGATTGCAACAGTCTGAAGTAACAAAGGTTTACTAAAGAGAATACAATATTCTAGCACTCAAATGCTATAACATATGTCTCCAACTGAATTTTTGGAGGAAGGCACATGGCATTGTAATCTTTAGACGAAACAGATTGCTTGACTGTGGGTTGAATTATAGGATATACATGATGATTGATACCTCTCCCCCCAACCCCCAATTAAAAAGCTTCCAGAGGGTCTCAAGCTCTGCTGTCAGTAATATTGACAAAGAAGGTAGAACCTCATAGTTGGAAACAGGAAGTTGAAAAAGTTATTCATGTCTACCTCTCTGCAGGTTCCAGCTTCTGGTGTTTTTGAAAGGTCAAGTCTCTGGCACTGGTCAGAGACTGGAGATTAGATGGCGCTAAATAGAGCTCTATCATGTGGCTCATTCCGTTTTCATTTGTGCCCATGTAGGCAAACATTTTGAGGCCTTCTGACCTCAAGAGATCTCACTAGAAGCAGCTTTCCCCCACTAGTTTGTCGCTTAGGGTGAGGACTGAAAGTCCTACCTTTTGGGTAAACTGCTTCAGCCACATGCTGAAGTATCATGGTTCTCTCTCTTTTTTTTTTTTGTTTTGCGGTACGCGGGCCTCTCACTGTTGTGGCCTCTCCTGTTGTGGAGCACAGGCTCCGGATGCTGAGGCTCAGCGCCCATGGCTGACGGGCCCAGCCGCTCCGCGGCATGTGGGATCTTCCCGGACTAGGGCACGAACCCGCATCCCCTGCATCGGCAGGTGGACTCTCAACCACTGCACCACCAGGAAAGCCCTATGGTTCTCTTTTTTTCTTTTTTTCTATTTTTTTAACATCTTTATTGGAGTATAATTGCTTTACAATGTTGTGTTACTTTCTGCTGTACAACAAAGGGAATCAGCTATACGTATAAAGATACCCCATATCCCCTCCCTCTTGAACCTCCTTCCCACCCTCCCTATCCCATCCCTCTAGGTCGTCACAAAGCATCAAGTTGATATCCTTGTGCTATGCAGCAGCTTCCCACTGCCATCCATTTGACATCTGGTAGTGTATATATGCCAATGCTCCTCTCTCACTTCATCCCAGCTTCCACTCCACTCCCGTTCCCTCAAGTGCATTCTCTACGTCAGTGTCTTTATTCCTGCCCTGCCACTAGGCTCATAAGTACTGCTTTTTAAAATTCTGTATATATGCATTAGCATATGGTATTTGTTTTTCTCTTTCTGACTTACTTCACTCTGTATGACAGATTCTAGGTCCATCCACCACACTACAAATAACTCAATTTCGTTTCTTTTTATGGCTGAGTAATATTCCATTGTATATATGTGCCACATCTTCTTTATCCATTCATCTGTTGATGGACATTTAGGTTGCTTCTGTGACCTGGCTATTGTAAATAGTGCTGCAGTGAACATTGTGGTACATGTCTCTTTTTGAATTATGGTTTTCTCAGGGTATATGCCCAGTAGTGGGATTGCTGGGTCGTATGGCAGTTCTATTTTTAGTTTTTTAAGGAACCTCCATACTGCTCTCCATAGTGGCTGTATCAGTTTACATTCCCATGAACAGTGCAAGAGGGTTCCCTTTTCTCCACACCCTCTCCAGCATTTATTGTTTGTAGATTTTTGATGATGGCCATTCTGACCGGTATGAGGTGATACCTCATTGTAGTTTTGATTTGCATTTCTCTGATGACTAGTGATGTTGAGCATCTTTTCAAGTATTTGTTGGACATCTGTATATCTTCTTTGGAGAAATGTCTCTTTAGGTCTTCTGCCCATTTTTGGATTGGGCTGGGTTTTTTTATATTGAGCTGCATGAGCTGCTTCTAAATTTTGGAGATTAATCCTTTGTCAGTTGCTTCATTTGCAAATATTTTCTCCCATTCTGAGGGTTGTCTTTTCATCTTGTTTATGGTTTCCTTTGCTGTGCAAAAGCTTTGAAGTTTCATTAGGTCCCATTTGTTTATTTTTGTTTTTATTTCCATTTCTCTAGGAGGTGGGTCAAAAAGGATCTTGCTGTGATTTATGTCATAGAGTGTTCTGCCTATGTTTTCCTCTAAGAGTTTGATAGTGTCTGGCCTTACATTTAGGTCTTTAATCCATTTTGAGCTTATTTTTGTGTATGGTGTTAGAGAGTGTTCTAACTTCATTCTTTTACATGTAGCTGTCCAGTTTTCCCAGCACCACTTATTGAAGAGGCTGTCTTTTCTCCATTGGATATTCTTGCTTCCTTTATCAAAAATAATGTGATCATATGTGCATGGGTTTTTCTCTGGGCTTTCTATCCTGTTTCATTGATCTATATTTGTGTTTTGGTGCCAGTACAATACTGTCTTCATTACCATAGCTTTTAGTATAGTCTGAAGTCAGGGAAACTAATTCCTCCAGCTCCGTTTTTCTTTCTCAAGATTGCTTTGGTTATTTGGGATCTTTTGTGTTTCTTTTCTGTGCATTAATTTTGCATCCTGCAACTTTACCAAATTCATTGATTATTTCTAGTAGTTTTCTGGTGGCATCTTTAGGATTCTCTATGTATAGTATCATGTCATCCTCAAACAGTGACAGTTTTATTTCTTCCTTTCCTATTTGCATTCCTTTTATTTCTTTTTCTTCTCTGATTGCTCTGCCTAGCCCTTCCAATCGTTGGCCTGTAGTTTTCTTTCTTTGTGACATCTTTGTCTGGTTTTGGTATCAGGGTGATGTTGGCCTCGTAGAATGAGTTTGGGAGTGTTCCTCCCTCTGCTATATTTGGAAGAGTTTGAGGAGAATAGGTGTTAGCTCTTCTTTAAATGTTTGATAGAATTTGCCTGTGAGGCCATCTGGCCCTGGGCCTTTGTTTATTGGAAGATTTTTAGTCACAGTCTCAATTTCAGTGCTTGTGATTGGTCTGTTTATATTTTCTGTTTCTTCCTGATTCAGTCTTGGAAGGTTTTGCTTTTCTAAGAATTTGTCCATTTCTTCCAGGTTGTCCA
The DNA here is from genome assembly GCF_003031525.2 of Neophocaena asiaeorientalis asiaeorientalis. Lineage (NCBI taxonomy): Eukaryota > Metazoa > Chordata > Mammalia > Artiodactyla > Phocoenidae > Neophocaena > Neophocaena asiaeorientalis. Next base: position 227,883 of record NW_020175438.1, on the reverse strand, counting down.
TTTTATTGGCATATAGTTGCTTGTAGTAATCTCTCATGATCCTTTGTATTTCTGCAGGGTCAGTTGTTACTTCTCCTTTTCATTTCTAATTCTATTGATTTGAGTCTTCTCCCTTTTTTTCTTGATGAGTCTGGCTAATGGTTTATCAATTTTGTTTATATTCTCAAAGAACCAGCTTTTAGTTTTATTGATCTTTGCTATTGTTTCCTTCATTTCTTTTTCATTTATTTCTCATGTGGTCTTTATGATTTCTTTCCTTCTGCTAACTTTGGGTTTTCTTTGTTCTTTTTCTAGTTGCTTTAGGTGTAAGGTTAGTTGGTTTATTTGAGATTTTTCTTGTTTCTTGAGGTGAGCTTGAATTGCTATGAACTTCTCTCTTAGAACTGCTTTTCCTGTGTCCCATACGTTTTAGATTGTTTTGTTTTCATTGTCATTTGTTTCTAGCTATTTTTAAATTTCTTCTTTGATCTCTTCAGTGATCTCTTGGTTATTTAGCAGCACACTCTTTAGCTTCCATGTATTTGTGTTTTTCACTGTTTTTTCCTGTAATTGATTTCTAATCTCATAGAGTTGTGGTCAGAAAAGGTGCTTGATATGATTTCAATTTTCTTAAATTTTCCAGTGCTTTATTTGTGACCCAAGATGTGATCTTTTCTGGAGAACATTCCATGTGCACTTGAGAATAAGGTGTATTTTTTCCCTTTCAAGTGGAATATCCTAAAAATATCAGTTAAGTCTGTCTGATCTATTGTGTCATTTAAAGTTTGTGTTTCTTATTTATTTTCTGTCTACTGGTGTAAGTGGGGTGTTAAAGTCCCCCACTATTATTGTGTTACTGTCTATTTCTCCTTTTATGCTTGTTAGCCTTTGCCTTATGTATTGAGGTGCTCCTATGTTGGGTGCATAAATATTTACAATTGTTATGTTTTCTTCTTGGATTGATCCCTTGATCATTATGTAATGTCCTTCCTTATCTCTTGTAACAGTCTTTATTTTAAAGTCTATTTTATCTGATATGAGTATTGCTACTCCAGCTTTCTTGTGATTTCCATTTGCATGGCATATCTTTTTCCATCCCCTCACTTTCAGTCTGTATGTGTCCCTAGGCCTGAAGTGGGTTTCTTGTAGGCAGCATATATCAGGGTGTTGTTTTTGTATCCATTCAGCCAGTCTCTGTCTTTTGGCTGGAGCATTTAATCCATTTACATTCAAGGTGATTTTCAATATATATGTTCCTGTTACCATTTTCTTAATTGGTTTGGGTTTGTTTTTGTGGGTCTTTTTCTTCTCTTGTGTTTCCTGCTTAGAGAAGTTCCTTAAGCATTTGTTGTAAAGCTAGTTTGGTGATGCTGAATTCTCTTAGCTTTTGATTGTGTGTAAAGCTTTTGATTTCTCTGTCGATTCTGAATGAGATCCTTGCCAGGTAGAGTAATCTTGGTTGTAGATTTTTCCCTTTCATCACTTTAAATATGCCCTTCCACTCCCTTCTGGCTTTCAGAGTTTCTGCTGAAAGATCAGCTGTTAACCTTATGGGGATTCCCTTGTATGTTCTTTGATGCTTTTCCCTTGCTGCTTTTAATATTTTATCTTTGTATTTAATTTTTATATTTTGATTAATATGTGTCTCAGCATGTTTCTCTTTTGGTTTATCTTGTATGGGACTCTCTGTGCTTCCTGGACTTGATTGACTATTTCCTTTGCCATGTTAGGGAAGTTTTCAACTATAATCTCTTCAAATATTTTCTCAGACTCTTTCTTTATCTCTTCTTCTTCTGGGACTCCTATAATTCAAATGTTGTTACGTTTAATGTTGTCCCAGAGGTCTCTGAGACTGTCCTCAGTTCTTTTCATTCTTTTGTCTTTATTCTTCTCCCCGGCAGTTATTTCCACCATTTTATCTTCCAGCTCACTTATCTGTCCTTCTGACTCAGTTATTCTGCTATTGATTCCTTCTGGAGTATTTCTAATTTCAGTTGTTTTGTTGTTCGTCACTGTTTGTTTGCTCTTTAGGTCTTCTAGATCCTTGTTAAATGTTTATTTTATTTTCTCCATTCTGTTTCCAAGATTTTGGATCATCTTTACTATCATTACTCTGAGTTCTTTTTCAGGTATGTTGCCCATTTTGTCTTCATTTACTTGGTCTTGTAGGTTTATTACCTTGCTCCTTCATCTGTAACATATATTTTTGTTGTTTCAGTTATTTTTTTTGATGGGTAGGGCTGTACTCCTATCTTACTGGTTGTTTGGCCTGAGGCCTACAGCACTGCAGTTTGCAGGCAGTTGGGTAGAGCCAGGTCTTGGTGCCGAGACGAGGACCTCCAGGAGGCTTCACTCCAGTTAATATTCCCTGGGGTCTGAGGTTCTCTGTTAGTCCAGCTGTTGCAGTCAGCAGTCCCACCACAGGAGCTTGGATCCTACCTCCGGCCTGGGAACCAAGATCTCGCAAGCCATGTGGTGTGGCGAAAAACAAGGAAAAAAACAGAAAGCAAAAAAGGAGCAGTATAATAACAAGGAATAAAAAATAAATAAACTTGAAAAGATAAAAAATATATTAGGAAAGATAAATATATAATTGAAACAACATGACAAGGTAAAACAAAACCACAACAGAAAAAAAAAGGGGGGGGGAACAAGCCAAAAAGAGCAGAAAAATAACAAAGTATAAAGAATAAAATAAAATTAGAAAAATAAAAGATTTATTAGAAAAAATATAAACGAATCAACAACAGCAAGGTAAAGCGGAACCCCAACCATAAAGAAGAAAAAAAAAAGGCCTTGGCTATTGGGGGTGGAGTTTAGATGGGGGTGGAACTTATGCAGGGCGGGATTTAGGGTGAGGTGGGGCCTAGGTGGGGGGTTTTGAGCATGGGGCAGGGCCTAAGGTCTGGATCCATTCAGCTGGAAAAGGCCTTGTGGGCGGGGCCCCCTTCAAGCATGGGGCAGTGTCTCTGTTTAGGACCTGTGTGGAATTGGAGACTCAGCACATCCAATGGGGGGCCTCCAGAGTGTGGAGTTCCAGAGTTTGGAGGTTAGACCCTGAGTGAGGGTGTGTGGGTGGGGTTTAGGTCCAGCATGTTGGAGGGGGTCTCAGAGGGGGTCTCCAAGTGTAGGGTTAGGGCCCTGGGTGGGGGTGTAGGGGCAGGGTTTAGGCTCTGCATGGCAGGAAGGAAGCTCCGAGGGCAGAGGATCAGTCCCAGGAGCCCAACAGGCTCCCCGGTGGCTAAGTGGACAGGGAAAGTGCTGGCCGTGTTCCCTTCTGTTCCTTCGTACCCCTCTCCCACCATCTCCCCCAGGGTCTTCCCTGTCCCCACTGGACCCCTAACCGTGGGTGGGTCCTGCTGGGTGTAGGAAGTCCTCCCTTCCCCAAGCCACCCCTCAGGGGTGCTGGTCCTGGAGGTCCGGCCTTTACTTCTGCTCCCCCTTCCCTCCCTCCCATTCCCTCAGGACCCACACGGGTGGAGGGGGCCTTGGTGGGCAGAGGATCAGGCCTCGTATCTCAGCAGGCTCCCGTGGGCCCAAGTGCACAGGGGAAACCTGGCCATGCTCCCTTTTGATCCTCTGCCCTCCCAGTGGTCCCCCAATTTCCCCCTTGGGGCGTGGGATCCCTACCCCTCCCCCAGCATGGGCACCAGTCCCATCTTGCCTCCACTTCTCCTCCCCCTTCACTCCCCTCATGCCCCACGTCCTACCCAGTCTCTGGGAGTTCCTCCCGTCCCCTTAGGTGTCCATGGTCCCCCACCGGTGCCTGGTAGGTGCCCTAGTTGTGTGGAAGTGCGAGTTCCGTATCCTCCTAGTCTGCCATCTTGACTCCACCGGCTCATGGTTGTCTTTTAACAGAAGGGACTTGTGTGACTGAGTTGAGAGTCAAACTGTGTGCTTTCTTTTATGGAATTTTATTGTTTCTAGAAAGAACAACTGACAGACAAGCCATGGCTATTCAGACTCCAGTATTTGACAAGCATTTTGTCAAAAATGATATAAATGAGCTTATAACATCAAGGAAATTAACTGACAGCATTTGTTCCCAATAGTAAAATTCAAGCTTTCAAAATCTTAAAGTATATAATTTTGGAAAATGTGTGTCTGTCACTGTAAGCTTCCCAATACATGAAGTATTTTCTGATCAGACTGGTGGTAATATTAAGGAATGTGATTTTTGATACCGTATAATGAAATATGTCAATATTTGGAGGATCTACATAACTCTATGAACATTTTCCAGATGACCCATGCAGGATGTTAGAAATCACATATGCAAAAAAGACCCACTCAACATTCAGGATAGATCAATGGATTTTAATGTAATCAAGAATGAAAATGTTATCCATATGGCTTCAGAGCTCACAATGCAACTAACCTTCGCTATATTAAGGGTTAAAAAGTAATTCTCTCTCAACTGACAGCCTTACTTTCTTACTATTTCCAGTATGACAGGTATTCTAAATCAATTTAATTTATGGAACTTATAAATTTTTATTTTGATGCCAAAGCCACAATTCAAAAATCCAATCAACAGCTGAGGGAAATGGCTTCAAAATGTGTTGAAAAATGTGACCTCTCATTTTTTGTGAAGATTAATTCATGTGCACTCTTCCATGAGGATTATCTTGCTGCTGAGTGTAAACCTTTAAAAGGCTCTCAATTTCAGGGCTTAATCTTGGGAATGTGACCAGAGAGCTCAGAGATGGCTGATGTGATGCACCACTACCTGAAAAGCAGGGCGTGTCTTGTCTTAGCCACATGGCCAAGAGTTAGGAGGACAAAGGTTTGACTCAGTCAGCCTCTCTTTATACTAAGATGACTTCAAACTTGCCAGGAATCAGTCCAAGCAATCCATCTCTTTATTTTTGAGCAAACAAAATGAGGGTACTATTCAATCAAGACAGAATTGTTTTAAAAGAGATAGTTGATAAAATAAGTTTTGGGCTCCCTAAGAAATGGTATCAGATCATTTACTGTTTTCTTGGAATATGATGACAGACTGTTCCGTCTGTAGATACAGAAAGTTACAAAGCACTTTGCTTTGCTCATTTGCTTTACTAAAGTTGTGTAAGGTTTTCAGGGTAAGGATTATCATATAAGTTTTAGATGACTTATTCCCAATTCCTTCAAAAACAGAAGACAAAAATGTCTGTAAACTTCAGCAGTGGGATTTAAAATTTCACATAAAGTAAAACTCACTGAGCCTGAGAATCCATGGGACAGTTTACCACAGGTGCTGGTCATGTAAATCTCCCCAAAGCCCTTCAATTATTCCTTCTTCCTGTCTCAGTTCATGTATCATGGCTAAAGGCAGGGATTTTTAAGGCTTAAACCCTGCGAGGATATTGTAATTGCTAATACTAAAGAATTCTCCTGCATCAGCTGTCATTGGGTTATTGAATTCATTGTATTTACAAAAAAAAAACCATTTAGAGAGTTTGGCTTGTTTCTTTCTTATACTTTTTTGAAAATTTATTTTATTGAAGTATAGTTAATTTACAATGTTTTGTCAATTTCTGCTCTATAGCGAACTGATTCAGTTATACATATATGTATTCTTTTTCATATTCTTTTCCATTATGGTCTATCACAGGATACTGAATATAGTTCCATGTGCTATACAGTAGGACCTTGTTATCCATTCTATATACAGTATAATAGTTTCCATCTGCTAATCCCCAACTCCCAATCCATCCCTCCCCCACTCTCCCTCCCCCTCGGCAACCACAAGCCTGTTTTCAATGTCTATGAGTCTGTTTCTGTTTCATAAATAAGTTAATTTGTGTCATATTTTAGATTCCTCATACTTCTTACACTTTTTTTACTGTAAAAATCCCTGCTGGCTGTTGGGGATTTTGAGTTGAGATCCACTTGGATGCTAGTAATTAACTGTAATATTAGACAAGTTGCCCATAGACTTTACATATTTGAACGTTCACTGTTCTAAAGGGGTAAGGGTAACTTACTGTACCCAACCACCAAGTACCTGGTTGTCACGATAAAAGAAGAAAATAGAGGTGAGAGTTATTTTACTCAATCTAAAATTGCGGGTAGCCTTCAAGTGTTTCAAGACCTAGTTCACCCACCTGATGCCTGTGGTAGCATGAGTAAGTTACTTTAAATACCTCAGTTTGTTAATATGTAAAACAGTGATGAAAATAAGGTTTATCACATAGGTCTAAAGAAAAAAACTAGGTAAAACTATCTGTCAGTGATGAACACGTATAATAAATGTTCAACACAACTTAGCTGTAGCATCATAGGATTTATAGGATTATGGGATTTTAGTTCAATAATGGGCATTAAATATATCTAATTTTGTTCTTAAAAATAAGTACAACCTACAGCATCCTTTAAAAGGATGTTTGAATTTTTCTAGTTACAGACAATTGAATGTTTCTAGTTATATGCCTGGGTTCTTAGGAACGTCTTCCTTTTGGTTTACAATTCTTATAAGTTTTAATTATTTGTTTGAATCCTGTTGACATATACAAACAAATATCTTTCACATAACAAGATAAAAGCTGTCAATCAGCTATAAATTTTCTATTTTTCAGGATAATAATTACTAAGTTTCAACTATTCTTCATCTTGTATGATTTTAATATCTTTACTGTTCTGGTTTGGACCATGTAGAGAATATGCATATATATACATATATATGTATATGTGTGTGTGTGTGTGTGTGTATATATATACACACACACACGTTTTTGAGATTCATCCCTGTGTCAGAACCTATGCTTGGAACTTGGGAAAAGACCATGATATAGACATGGACTTGAACTTGATGGAGCACATCTATTGCAGCTCTCATTCTAGAAGCAGTCAATCAAAACAAATTTCACAAAACAAGACAAATAAACAACAGGTTCATATCTGAGCACAAACTTCTAGTTTCAAAATGAACAAAGCATATAACCTTCATTACTTATAAAATTCTATAGATCTCACCCTAGTTATCAGAAAAGATGTTTTAAGATCTGCTGTTGGTTTTTAAACCAAAAATTTAAATGTAATATAATTCTTTTTGACCCTTGAATAATCTATATGAAGCAAGCCCAATCAGAATAGTGAGCTTGAATTTGTTTCTGTTAGGCCAAATTCCACCATCTAGTAATTAACACATCCATCACCTCACGTATTTATGCTTTTTTTTTAGTGAGAACCTTTAAGTTCTACTCTCTTAGTAAATTTCAGTTATACAACATAGTGTTATATCAAACTGTAGTCACCATGTTTTATATTAGATCCTCAGACCTTATTCATCTTTCAGCTGAAAGTTTGTACCGTTTTATCAACCCCCCTATTTCTCCCACCCCCTGCCCTGGCCCCTGGCAACCACTTTTCTACTCTGTGTTCCTAAGAGTTTGACTTTTTTTTTAATTCCACGTATAAGTAATACTATGTGGTTTTGTCTTTCTCTGTCTGACTTATTTCACTTAGCATAATGTCCTCAAGTTCCATCCATGCTGTCGCAAATAGCAAGATTTCCTTTTTTTCTCAAGGTTGAATAATATTTTGTTGTATGTACATACATACACTGTATACAAACACACACACACACACCCGCACCTTCTTTATCCATTGATTTGTCCATGGACACTTATGTTGTTTCCATAGCTTGGCTCTTGTGCATAATGCTGCAATGAACATGGTAGTGAGATATCTTTTTGAGATCCTATTTTTAATGCCTTTGGATATATACCCAGAAGTGCAATTGCTGGATTATATCGTAGCTCTATTTAATAATTTTTAAGAACTTCCATATTGTTTTTCAGTGGCTGCACCAATTTACATTCCCATCCACAATGCACAAGGGCTCCCTTTTCTCCACATCCCCACCAACACTTGTTATTTCTTGTGTTTTTGATGGTAGCCATTTTAACAGGTGTGAGGTGATATCTCATTGTTTTGTTTTGCATTTCCCCGATGAGTAGTGATGTTGAGCACCTTTTCATGTACCTGTTGGCCATTTGTATAACTTTTTTAGAAAAATGTCTATTCAGTTCCTCTGCCCATTTTTCAATCAGATGGTTGGCTTGTTTTGCTATTCGGTGGTGTGAGTTTTTAAAAACATATTTTTTAGATATTAACCTCTTATCAGATACATGACTTGCAAATATTTTCTCCCATTCTGTAGGATGCCTTTTCGTTTTGTTGATGGTTTCCTTTGCTGTGCAGAACCTTTTAATTTGATGTAGTCCCACTTATTTATTTTTACTTTTGTTGCTTTTGCTTTTGGTGTCAAATCTAAATATCATCACCAAGATCAATGGGAGCTTATCCCCTATGTTTTCTTCTAGGACTTTTATGGTTTCAGGTCCTATGTTCAAGTCTTTAATCCATTTTGATTTGATTTTTGTGTATGGAGTAAGATAGAAATCTAGTTTCATTTTTTTCTTTTTCTTTTCTTTTTTGCATGTGGCTATCCAGTTTTCCCACCACCATTTATTGAAGAGACTATCTTTCCTCATTGTATATTCTTGACTCCTTTGTCATAAATTAGTTGACCATATGTGCATGAGTTTATTTCTGATCTCTATTCTGTTCCATTGATCTATGTGTCTGTTTTCATGCCAATACCATACCATTTTGATTACTGGGGCTTTGTGGTATAGTTTGAAATCAGGAAGAATGATGACTTCAACTTTGTTCTTTCTCAAGACAGCTTTAGCTATTTAGGGTCTTTTGTGGTTCCATACAAATTTTAGGATTGTTTGTTCTATTTCTGTGAAAAATGCCGTTGGAATTTTGATAGGAGTTGTTTTGATTCTGTAGATTGCCTTGGGTAGTATAGTCATTTTAACAGTATTGATTCTTCCAGTGTATGAATGTAGTATATCTTTCCATCTGTTTGTGTTGTCTTCAGTTTCTTTCATCACTGTCTTATTGTTTTCAACATACAGTTCTTTCACAGCCTTGGTTAAATTTATTCCTATTTTTTTTATTCTTTTTGATGCTATTGTTGTTAGGCCAATTCGTTCACTATAGAGCACATTATGATAACAGCCAAGAGCAGTATACTCTGACTAGAAATAGCAGTGAGTTTAAGTCATTGAATTTCCCTTTGTCTTCATTTTTCTAATAAGTATGGGAGCTATAAAAGTCTTTCCAAAGTTTGGATTTCTAAGAAAACTTAATTGAATTGAGGCATATCACCAAACTTTCCTTCCCTTAAACGCAAAAAAGAAAAAAAGAAGAAGAAAAAAATATGTGTGAAATCCAGGAGAAAAAGACAAAACTAAATGGCACTAAATTATGTGAAAGGTTCAACTTTGCAAGTGGAAAATTGTGAAAGAGTAAAAAAAAAGATTCTAAAAGTTGACATACTGCTCTTTCTTCAACATGCTGAGAACCAGTACCAGGGGAATACAGAAAACTTTATTCATTTATCATCAAATGTTTATTGAGTGTCTACTATGTGTCAGGTATTGTTGTAGGCTAAAATAAAACAGTGAACCAAAGAAAATAAAGACCCCTGCCTTTATGGAATATGTGTGCTCATAACTATTCTGAAAATTTTTAAATGGGTCCTAGTTACATGTATTCCTCCCTTACTTATAGGAACCTTTGTATACTTGGAAAGCTTTGAGGAATTAAAATATTGTTAATTTCAACCCATTTTTGAAAATAAAAGATATTTTATATAAAATGATTCATCTTATCATGAGTTTTAAATATATTTTTTTCAAAATTGTGGGGATGCAGATTTAGCTTATTAAAAATTTGGCAATCAACTTGTCAAATAAACTAATTATCAACGGCAGTCTTCATTATGAAACCAATCAGACTGTCAGAAAAAGTCTGACTTCATTTTTTTCCAATTTAAATAAGTGTATTAATATACTCTTCATGACTGCATCTGACTTCTGAATTCTAAATCTAAGATGGGTAAGGCACAAAGCATTACCTTGAGTTTGTCACCTGTCTGAAAGTACCATCACCATCCATATTTCTTAACAATGCTCTCTTTGTTTTGCCCTCACAAAACTCGACTGATAATCAGTTCTTTGAAAAGCTTGGGATATGGAGGAAGAGAGTTCGTTAAGCAATTTTTTTTTCTTCACCACCCCATTCTACAATGTATCTGGATTCAGAACTTTCCAAGATAACTCCAAATACCACATTTCAATACCATTCTTTGTTAAAGGAAGTTTCACTGTATTGCAAATTTCCCTTTTGCTTGGCATCTGGGAGGCTATCAGTATAATGTAAGGCACTGTAGTAAGATTCCAGATTTTTGAGTTGGATGCCTTTCTTTTGTAAAGCGGGAGGACAATTTTGAAGTGGACATGTGAAAGCAGAACCAGCATGAGCCTGGACCAGAGGTGTGTTCAGGCAGGTTAGTTTTAGAAAGGGTACATAGGCGGTGGAAGATCTGAAAACTGGTGTCCTTAGGTGTAGCCGTGCCTGTGGGCCTCTTGGAAATTATCTGTGTACTCCAAGGACATGTACCTTACGTTAAAGCCCACTGATTTAGCAGGCATTCGCTGAGCATTACTGTATATAAATCTGTAGGTTAAACACTGGGTTGTGGGAGGTTAGAGAGGCTTCTAAGCTGTAGTCTCTGCCCTTGCCAAGGGAGGGAAATCAAGGCGAAGTCAGTGTTCAGCTTGGGCTAAAGATAAAAATAGCCTGCTGTCAGTTTCTAAAATACAGTACCAGTATCATGTTGTGCAGGGGTTTTGTTTATTTTTTTACATTTGTTTTGGCAATACGGATGACAGTAGTACATCACTATATAGGTCTGGTGTAGGCTGTGGATAAGGCAGCATTTCATATATTCACAATTATAAAATCTGAGAGTTTTCTCTTTCATTATAATATTCCACCCCCTAATTATTTTATCCAATAAACGGAATGCTTCCCCCAGAGCAGTGAGAGGCTGAGTGCACAGCACACCTGTGCTGTGCACTTCCTACTTGCAGTCCCCTGTGCTCGGTCCCAGGTCTACCAAAGGATAGATGGCTTGGGCGCCCGCACAAGATAAATAGCACCCATGTGGCATACACAAAAATTGCTGTAGTCTTTCTGAGCTTTAAAGCCTAAGCCATCAAGGAAGCCTCTCCAGGGAGGTGAAAATTAAACAGAGGAAACATTTAGGTAAGCAGAAGGAAGTTAGGAGAGGATTCCAGGAAGAAGACTCTCTCTATGCCTGTGAGATTCAACACTCAGCAAATATACAAACTCAAAAAGTAAAAGAATGACCTATAGATACACAGCAATAATTGGACCAGGAGAATTGGTGTAGGCTTGGATATCGACTCTACTAAATTGCTCATGGTGTAACAGCTTGTGAATAGTACTTGTTTTATAACGAACTTAAGGGGCACACAGAATTTGCCAGATTCTCTATCTTTATTCCCTAAAGACACCAAGGCCATAGGTGGCCTTTTATTCCTTTGTCTCACTTGAAGGTATTGAACAGTATCCCTATCAAATATTTGATGAGTCACTGAAAATGTGAACCTATCTACAAAAACAACACTAATGCATACTAATAAAGGCAATGAAGAGAATCCCCAAGTCTCTTACATTCATCTTTGACATTTACTAGGTTGTGGGTATACCTGGAAGGGACTGACTTTTCAGCTGATAAAACATTAGTAACATGGAAACATATTCCACCTCAGTGCCCGTGACAGCTATTTCCTGTTCTGAAATGTGAGCTACCCATAGTCAAGTAGAATTTACTGATAATATTTTCTATTATGTTAGTGTCTTTTAATTTCCAGGCATCCTTGTATATATACATACTTGTCTCTCACAGATAACAGTTTGGTAGACGAGCTAAGAGTCAGAGGTTACTGCACAGGCAAGAACACATACAGGTAGGATCTGAATATTTCACTGGTTTTGTAGCAAAGCAGATTTGTTGTTTGTTGTTGTTGTTAAAGACCAATAGCCAGGTCCCAGGATGCTCAAGGATGGGGGAGGAAGCAAAATCATTTGACTGATAGTCCTGTCTCTGGAGATGAACTGTGTTCACTGCCTTGAGTGGCCTTTATTTGGTATATTGAATTTAGGTACTGTGAGCTGATAGGATGTGGTGTGAAACATATCTTTTTCTTTTTCTCCTCAAGTATTTTCCTAAGGATGAAGAAGTCTGAAGACTTGCAGCGTGATCAAATATGCATGCAAATGTATTTCCAATTGTTATGAATATAGGTAAAGAATTAGAGACAATTTATTTTCAAAATCATATGAAACAATACTCTGTCTAGACCCTATCATTATGGTTGATGTTTAGAATTAAGTACTCTGTGATACCACAAGGAAAAGGATGCTTTGAGAAATTTTTCCTGGTGCTCTAGATCCCCAGTCTCTAACTAGTATTCAGATAAAGTGGACAGGGGTGAAGAGACCCATTTTTTATTATACTACTAGTTTTATGCCTACTGCTGAAAATTCTGTAACAATCAAAAAGAACAAGTGGGATCCCTACCAAACTCTGACTTTAATTGAACACTTCAAATATGGAAAACTTCACAATCTATCCATTCAATGCACTCCATTTTCAGATAGCTATAATCACTATAGAGCTCTTGGATTAAATTTACAGTCATATAGGGTATACTGCATCATGACCTTGGACTCCCTTGTTTTTTACTCTATGCTTCTGGGTTTGGAGCCCATATAGTACTGTAAAAGACCCCCTGGGACCAGTCTCAACTCAGAGGTCACTACTGCATGTAATATAAGAGACATTGCCCAGGTAACACTTTGGATATATTTTGTGTCAAAGTGCATCCAAATTTATGAAGAAATATCAATTTGAAGCCTACGAAATAAAACTCATGGGATAGATCTGAATCTTTTACGTTTGTCAAAAAAGAATTTAAGCTCAATAAGAAAAAAAGATGGTATTCCAGCTAAGTCAGGTAAAACATCTGGATTTGGGGCTTCCCTGGTGGCACAGTGGTTGAGAGTCCACCTGCCGATGCAGGGGACATGGGTTCGTGCCCTGGTCCGGGAAGATCCCACATGCCACGGAGCGGCTGGGCCCGTGAGCCATGGCCGCTGAGCCTGCACGTCTGGAGCCTGTGCTCTGCAACGGGAGAGGCCACAACAGTGAGAGGCCTGCATACAGCAAAAAAAAAAAAAAATCTGGATTTATGGGATGATGTTTTTCTTATTACTTCATTCCCAGCGTGATACATATTAAAACTATTTTGCTCAATGTTCTGAAGCAGACTCTATATCAAAAGTACAGTGGTGAAGTTGTTTAGTATATTACTGCAATGTTATGAATCAACACCAGTTGATGGAACTCTTAAAAGTAATGAAAGACAGCAAATGTAATGATCTGTGGTCTTTGTCAACGTTCATTGGTTGAGTCATGAAAGAGCTTTACAAATATTTACTCCATCATTAACTTCAATTTGAGATTTCCTTTAAAAAAGGGGGAGGGGTGCTCGCTTCCGCAGCACATATGCTAAAATTGGAACAATACAGAGAAGATTAGCATGGCCCCTGCACAAGGATGACGTGCAAATTCATGAAGCGTTCCATATTTTTATGTAAAATAGATAGCTAGTGGGAAGCAGCCACATAGCACAGGGAGATCAGATCGGTGCTTTGTCTCCAACTAGAGGGGTGGGATAGGGAGGGTGGGAGGGAGACGCAAGAGGGATTAGATATGGGGATATATGTATACGCATAGCTGATTCACTTTGTTATACAGCAGAAACTAACACACCATTGTAAAGCAATTATACTCCAAAAAAGACGTTTAAAAAAAGGGGGGGATACTTGCCAAATATTCAGTAATCAAAGCCAAAATTGATGCTATGATTTACATTTTCTCACCAGTACTACATTGCATCTCAATGAGATGGAACTGAAGCTCCAAGGAAAGGAAAAGCTTGTGACGCAGCTAGAGAGGTACACAATTTTATACGCAAATAGAAACTTTTCAGAATTTATATAAATAATAATGACATTACACATTTTCCTATCCTGAATCAACATGAAGGTATTAATTGTAATAGACAGCGTTATATACATTGACTGCAAAAACTACAAGACAAATGTGAAGAACATTTTGTATATATTGGTACACTGAAAGTACTTTCAACTTATGAGATACTCCCTTTGAATTCCGTATTAATAATACTGAGTTGATACAAGAATTAGTGAATTTAATTCACTTGGACATATGTAATTTGAAATCGATGCGTTTTTGCTTCAAAGTGAAATCAATTTTTCTAAAAGAGATGAGCCAGTTTTGGCCATGTGGATAGAGATATTAAAGGAAAATGCCTTTTTGGTAACTGTTTCAATTATTGGAAGTATTTAAGTATGTTTGGGATAACTTGAACATATGAATCTAATTTTTCAACATTAAATTTTATGAAATGTAAATATAAATCAAGCATAGATCAAGCATTCCCGAGGAAACCGAGCATCTGATTTGAGATATGCTATCCATATAAAATATACACCAGACTTTGAAGGCTTACACCAAAATAATGGAAAACATCTTATTACTATTTTATATTGATTACATGTTGAAATGATGATATTTTAGATATATTGGGGTAAATGAAATGTATTATTAACTTGGTTTCACCTGGTTGGTTTTCTTAATTAATTTTTTTTTTTTTTGCACTATGCGGGCCTCTCACTGCTGTGGCCTCTCCCGTTGTGGAGCACAGGCTCCAGACGCGCAGGCCCAGCGGCCACGGCTCACGGGCCCAGCTGCTCTGCGGCACATGGGATCTTCCCAGACCGGGGCACGAACTCGCGTCCCCTGCATCGGCAGGCGGACTCTCAACCACTGCGCCACCAGGGAAGCCCCAAACTTTTTATTTTGAGATAATTGTAGATTTACATGCAGCAGTAAGAAATAATGCAGAGAGCCTATGTACTCGTTACCTAATTTTCCACGATGGTAACATCTCCTGTGCTTCACCTACTCAACATAGCCACTCTCTCTGAACTCCTGGCAATCACTGATCTTTTTCTATCTCTATATTTTTGCCTTTTCTGAAATGGCATATAGTTGGAATAATAAAATAGGTAGCCTTTTCAGACAGTCATCTTTCAGTTAGCAATATGGCTTTGAAATCCATCCCTGTCTTCCTTGCCTGACAGGTCATTTCTTTTTATCATTGAAGAATATTTCATTGTATGGGTACACCACAGTTTGTACATCCGTTCACTTATTAAAGGATGTCTTTTTTGCTTCCAATATGTGCAATCATGAATAAAAGTGCTATAAATATTCACATGCAGATAGCTATTCATGTAGGTATAAGTTTTCAAATCAGTTTAGTAAATACCTAGGAGCAAAATTGCTAGATTGCATATGGTAAACTATGATTAGCTTTTGAGAACCTGCAAAATTGTTTTCCAAATGGTTGTACTGTTTTGGATTCCCACCTGCAATGGAAGAGAGATTCTGTTGTTCTACCTCCTTACCAGAAATTTTTATTGTCAGGGTTTTTTTTTTTAATTTAGCCATTCTAATAAATGTTTAGTGGACTATAATTGTTGATTACTTTGCAACTTCATAAAGACATATGATCTTGAGCATCTTTTCATGTGCTTATTTGTAGTCTATATATTTTCATTGGTAAGGTGTCTGTTTATGTCATTTTTCTTTTCTTAATTGGGTTGTTTTCTTGTTTTCGATTTTAAATGTCTATTTTGGATACAAGTCCTTTATTAAATATGTGTTTTATAAATATTTTCTTCTGGTCTGTGGCTTAATTTTTAATTTTCTTAGAGCAGAAGTTTTGGGTCTTTTTTCTTTTAATGAAGCCCAACTATCAATTTTCTTTCATTGGTTGTGCTTTTGGTATTGTATCTTAAAAACTCCTCTGTTTTCTACTAGCAGTATTATAGTTTTGCATTTCATATTTGGGTCTATGATCTAGTTTTAGTAAATATTTGTGAAATTGTAAAGTGTGTGTATAGGTTCTCTTTTTTTTTGTATATATGGTCATGGAATTTCTAGAACCATTTGTTTATTTTTTCACTTTTAAGGTGTTTATTCCACACATAATTCTGAAGTAGAATACACTTTTAAAAGTCAAGATGATTGTTGATGACAGCCTTGTTTAAACACACTTAAATCACAGAATCCAGTGGATTCAGAAGGGAACATACAGATAATCTGACAGTGGGGCCTCACTTTGGTTTTATTCGTGAGAAAACATGTAGGCGTTGAAAACTTCAAAACTATGCCTTCAAAAGCTATGTAGTATGTAGAACTATTTGTTTAAAAGACTGTCATTTCCCCCACTGGGTTACCTTTGGTACTTTTTCAATAGGATTTTAATGATTTCCCAAAAAAGCGTTTTGTCAGTGACCTAGTATGACTTCTCTAGGGTCTTAGCATCATCGTCTTCTACCCTATCCCTAAGGAGGTCAAAACCAGGGAACTTGATTGGAATGTACAGGCCTGATTCATGGCTGTGGTCCATGTTTTGCTGGGACTTTTCTAACAAAAGAAAATGAGGTCAGTGAATTACAATTAACATTGAGCAGATTATTTTCCTTTTTTTTTTTTTTTAAGGTTGCCAAGCAAGTGGTTTTCTGGCCATAGAAAGGAATGGGAAGTTTAAGTCAATCAGCAGAATCAAGTGTTAAATATTTTTTGAGTGGTATACCCTGGAAAGCTAAACTAAATTTTAGCTGGATAAATGAAAAGGACATATCCTATTTCTACATCTTCTATGTTCATTTCTTCTGTTTTCTATTCAGTGTAAAGCTTACAGCTGAAATTCCTTAACACCATTAATGCTCTTATGTGGTAATTGGTTAGTGCAGCAATATGTCATTTCAGTATAAATGAATAGGTTCAGTCACAACAGACTGTTTATCATAAACATATTTAAAATGTATTTTGAATCTCATGGTTAATTTGGTTTCAGTGATATTGACTACTTACATACCTGCATTCAGTCTGAAGCAATAGCATTTTCCCCTGACACCATTTTCGTATTTAAAAATAAATATGATAGATTCTCACTGAGTTGAGTAAGGATCTGAATTTGAGCATTTCACTGACAAAGGAATATTCTCTGTTGCCTTTCTTTCTGTATCCCCTACCCTTTTGGATGGCATGGGAAGGTGGATCCTCAAGTACTGACTCCTTTTTCCTTCTGACTTTGTATCTGGAATGAAACAGCAAGTAGAATCACCATGTTTGTAGAGCCTGGAGAGTCCAACTAAGGTAGAAGGTTCTCTGAGATCTTTGTGACAGAGACAGTCCTGGAGACTGCCAGATGAGAGTAGAGGGAATAGCAGCAGAAGAGAAGATTTGCCTCTCCTCAGAGCTTGAAGATAAAGACCAGTGTTTCAGGGTTTTCTAAGGGACCTCAGTCTATGAATCCCTTCAAAGAACTAAACTTGTATGTTTACTAATTTGCTACATATAGTATTTGAGTGTCCTTCCCAATCCCTGATGAACCCAGTGAAACTGATTGGGGTGGGATGTTTCTGCCCTAGAAGAATTGCTCCTGGTACATGAGGGGAATTACAGCTAAACAAAAAGGTAGCCAGGTTTCAACAGCAGACAGAGGAAATCCAGGAAGCATGAACTGAAGGGTGGTTCAAGGACATTGCCTGTGTCTGTGGTTGATTACTGTGGAAGAAAACACATAAAAAGCCTCTTTATCTTCTCTTTGAATTCTCCTCTCCTGCCTTTACAGTGTTTAATCTTTCTTTCCTGAGAATTGTGATAAACATTATATCAACTTATTGTCCATTATACATATTGAAAAGGCAATTCTTTTAAATAATATGGTCAGTTGAAGAAATTGCTCTTTCTTTTCAACTCCTAAAATTTGGTTTGTATCTCCAAGAAACCCGGAAGCATAAATTTTTCATCCCCACATCTCAGCAGGTTGCCTAATGGTTTCCTGTTCATTCAATGGTGACCCACAAAACCACTGCCTCCTGCCACTGGATTATTTGCCACTTCTCAAAAAGACTCTCTAGCAAAGACAAACACTGTATGCTAACACATATATATGGAATCTAAAAAGAAAAAATGGTTCTGAAGAACCTAGGGGCAGGACAGGAATAAAGATGCAGATGTAGAGAATGGACTTGAGGACATGGGGAGGGGAAAGGGTAAGCTGGGACAAAGTGAGAGAGTGGCATGGACATATATACACTACCAAATGTAAAATAGATGGCTAGTGGGAAGCAGCCTCATAGAACAGGGAGATCAACTCTGGTGCTTTGTGTTCACCTAAGGGGGTGGGATAGGGAGGGTGGGAGGGAGACACAAGAGGGAGGGGATATGGGGATATATGTATATGTATAGCTGATTCACTTTGTTATACAGCAGAAACTAGCACACCATTGTAAAGCAATTATACTCCAATAAAGATTTTTTTTAAAAAAAGACCCTCTAGCCGATTTTTATGGGTTCTAGGAGAATAGAAAACTGTGATTTAGAAATGAGAAGGATAACTCCCTTATAGGGTCTCAGTAACAGGAGGGAAGAAAGTCAATATAACTTTCAATACAGAAGATCACCATTTAAATAGAATTAATGAAAAAGACAGACGTTAGCTCTTAAAGAGGTACAATTAGAATATATCAAAAATTTCTTTTGAATATGATTTTGAATTTAAAATTGCAATTGAGAAAATGGAAAAGAATATGATCAATGCTGAAGACTGAACTGAATTAGTAGACCAAAAAATCAAGTTGAAGAAAATCTAAAACAGATAAAAACAAAAACCATGAAGAGGAAAATAAGAAACCTTATAGATAGATCCAGGAAAATGAAAAGTTTCAGGAGAAGAAAATGGATCAATTGGAAGAAATATATGAATTAAACAAATGATAGAAGAAATTTAGCTTCACCGAAAGACTGGAGTCAGCAAACTGAAGGGACTCATGAGTGAAAAGGCTTAGTTGAACCAGCAAATTGAAAGGGCTCCTAGGGAGAAAAGGTATACACATAGAGATATCCTAGGGAAATTTATGAATTCCAATAATGTTAACAATATCTTTAAAACTTCCAAGGTAGTTTACAAAGGATTCAGAGTCTTACTGGTTTTCTCAGCTGTAAAACAAGAAGCAGGAAGTGACTAGGACATTCTTTACAAGCTGGTAGAAGATAAAGACTGTGATTCCAAAATCCTGTACCCATCCCAAACAGCAGTCATCTGGAGAGCAAAATTTAAAAAAATATATTTTTACATATGTGTGGATTCAGAGGGTATACCACCCATAAACCTCTACCTGAGGAAAAATGTTGAAGGCTGTCTTTTAATGAAATAACTGAATCAGAACAGGGGTAAAAACAGTGTAGTCAAAAGGAAGTCCTGTTAGAGTTACACCATATCTCCTAGAACATTATCAAGTAATGAGAACAATTCAGCAAGTCTGCTGGTCAACTACAAACAAAAACAGGCAAAACAGAAATAACTGATCAAAAATCTTGCATTAATATCCAGTTTTTTCATAGTAATTAAATGGGTTGTAGTGAAAATTAACTACTTGTTGATTATATATTGGTGGGGGAAATGGGATGGAAGACTTGAGATAAATCCTTAAGAGGATATACAGAAGTCAAGTCTTGAGATTAAATAGGATTTATATTATTTAGATTCATTGAGCATATATAATAGGTCAAGCACCATGATGTATGCATTATAAATGCTATCTGTGAGGCAGATGTTTTTTCACTTTATTGATGATAGAAGTAAAGCTCAGACATTTTAACTTACTCTCACATGGTCATAAAATTTTTAAGTACAGAGCTGGAAATCATTCCTCTGTCTTAATACAAGTCCAGTTTTTTCTACTATAAAATATGTAGACTATAAGTGGTATATAACAGTATTAATCAGGTTTCTCCAGAGAAACAGAACCAGTAGTAGATAGATGGATAGCAAGATAGATAGATAGATAGATAGATAGATAGGTAATTTATTATGAGAGATTGTCTCATGCCCATTATCTGCCATCTGCAAGCTGGAAGCCCAGAAAAGCTAGTGGTGTATTTCCAGGTCCAAACCTGAAGGCCTGAGGAACAGGAGCCACTGATGTCCAAGGGCAAGAGGTGATGGCTGTCCAAGTTCAAGCAGAGAGCAAATTCAGTCTTCTTCCACCGTTTTATTCTATCTAGGCCATCAGTGAGTTAGATGATGCCCACCCACATTAGTGAGGGTGATCTACCAATTCATATGGTAATTCCTTCTGGGAACACCCTCACAGACACACTCAGAAATAATGTTTTACCAGCTATCTGGGTATCCCTTACCCCAGTCAAGTTAGCACATAAAATTAGCCATCATAATGATTATACCAAATCAAGTAAGTTCCCCATCCCTAGTCTAATTCACCAATATTTGCAGAGGTCCTGTGTTCATAAAATGAACATAAAGAAATTTAATTATCTCATTCATAAACTTATTTAGAATTTACTAGAATTTACCCAGGGCTTCAAAAGAGAGAGTGGCTAATGAAGGGATAAAAAAAAATTACAGGGTCATAGTATAAGCACTTAGGAGAAAATAATTTATTTGGAAAGTCTTTTAGGGCACTGTTGGCTTGTAAATATACGTAACCAGCAACTGATTTTTACTTTTATCCTGTTAGTTGCTGACAAATCAATAAACTGTCTTTGCCTCAGGTTTCTTATCTGTAAAACTTGAAGAAGAAGAAGGAGAAGGAGAAGAAGAATAGTATTTACTTAATAGGCTACTGTGAGTGTGAACTGTGTTAATACAGTACATATAATGTGCTTAGAAGAGTTTTAGGCATTTAGTAAGCAGTCACTGTATATTTAGTATTAATTAGGCATGAATTCAGCTGTGATGTGACCCCAATATCCAGATATACTACGTTAGCTATTGGTTTAAGATGGTCCATGTAAATGAAATGTCTGTTCTGAAAAAAAAATCTATCAAACTTGTTGAAAAATTTATCCTGGCCTTCCTTAGAATTCTTATGAATTCATGAATGTAAAAATAGACTTTAAGGATATATTTGATAGAGAAAATATTTCAAACTAAATATTAAGCAGACAAAAATATGTGTTCTTGTTACAAAGCTCTTTCTGTGTCTGTTTATCAGTATAATTTTTGTATAAAACCTCTAAAACATGTACATATAATGATGATTAAAGTTGGGTTTTGAGGTACTGTGGAAAATTGCCATAGCCAGTAATTACATTTAATATATCTGATCCATATTTTATTTGTCATAGATTTTATCATATCTCAGTAAACTTGAAGTTTGAAGTATCCCTATGATATAAAATAGTAACCCAATTTAAATATCCAATTTGAAATATTACCATTCTGAAAATCATTATTCCCATTCATATTTTCTTTCTCGTGAAACACATACCAATACCAAGAGGCCATTTTGTGGAAACTAAGAAAGCAAATACAGATATTGCAATGTATGGCAGAGACAGAACAATAAAATTGGGTTGGATCGGCTGGCTCACACAGATGTCATGCTGGTCTTTGGGCAGGAAAAAGATTAGGAAATTATTCTGATGACATGTTGATGGTTTACGTGATTAACAAATAAGAAAAGGCCATATATACTTTGCTAGGAGGCATGTAAAGTTTTAATTAATGATGTGTCTAATCATGAGACATTCAGATTCTGTTATTCAGTTATTTCTGATATTAAAACTTAGATATATGATAGTCATATATCTCATTTCTGACATGGCTTACACATATTCATATAACTGTAAAAATAAAGGAAGGATAAATTCATGAGTCCCAGTAATAATATAAAGTTTTCTTCCAGAAGTTGCAGAAACCACTATTGTGTAGTCTTTTACTGATGAAATGCTTGTCCTAGTAAAGTACACACCTAGCAGCTATAATATTCAGACATTCAATACACTTGGTCCATGCTCAGTTGTAAAACATATTGGGTCAAATTCATGAAACTACAACAAGGACACACACTCTAGGTGGCTCCATGTTTTCTCATCCCGCTTAAGAAACAGAGCAGGAACGCCTCATATTACTAAGATCCTGATTTATATTTCATTAGTAGAAAATAGGGGAGAATATATTCAGAGAGCTAAGTATGACACTTTGGTGATCCACTTGGATTCTTCTTGGTATTTATTTACCCAAATATGATTGTGAAAGGACAGGTAAAGCGTCCCAGGCCTGAGTAGGAGATGGTTACCTCAGGTCCCTCAGGAATGGGGTCTGGTTTGGGTGCCAGGTAAGCCACTGAGGCCAGCATTGGTATGTAGACAAAAGAATGTTGCCTGCCATTTCAGTAAACAAAGAATGTTGCCAGCCATCAAGCCTTCAGCCTCTGCAGCCTGCCTGATGGTGTGCCCTGAGGGGAAGGCAGGATGGAGAAAAACAGGATAATGGCCCCAGATAGTTAAAGTGCATATCAAAGGAATAATTTCATTGAGCCCAGAGTCTTGCATCTTCCCATACATAGAAAAGTGCTAAAATCATTAACTTGAGATGTCTGTTTTTTGTGATTAGCGGTAATCTTTTGATGTTCGACTACATTTTTTTTTCCCCCAGCAAAATCTCTTCTATAATCCTGGCTCCTCCCTTACCTCAGAGCTATTTGAGAGCCTGTCTCCCAGGCAGGCTCTAGCCCTTAGTAAGGTCTCCGAATAAAACATAACACAACTTTTAGGTAGTGTTTTTTTCTTCAGTCGACAGGTGGTAGTTGAGAATCAGGAGAATCTAAAATAGATTTTGGGAGAGACAATGAGCCTCAGTTGTTCAGGGAATGAGGCTGCAGCTTGTCCATTAACTTTCCTCTTCTAGTTTCTTCTTAGTAAGAAAGGCCCACCAGAATCCTATAGGAGGAGCTCCCCAAATATATGTGGAAGGGGCGCGTTTGGGAAGTACGTGAGATGGACTGTGTTAGACATGGTGATGCCTCACTTATTATCTGCTTCAAGAAAGGACTAGTTACCCAGCTGTCAGCTCCTTCAGGATGTGTCTCAGCTACAGGTGCTGCCTTACCTAATGTCATGCCCTTACTGGGGCAGGCCACATCTAGTGACTGAGCAAAGCTAGAATATTCAAGCCCAGCTAATTCAGACCAAGGTGGTTCACTCATTGGAAATGCTCACCCCACAGCTGTGCTGCATATCACAAGGCTTTCTCCAAACTTCATCTCAGCCCCTGCTATCAGAAGACCCATTAGATTGTTAGATGTATTATCTCACTATATTAGCGGTGACCCTAGAGCAGAATTTCTTATCCAGGGTTGTGCAAAATTCGAATGTTCTGCAAGGTGTCACTAGTGGTTATGAAATATCTTGAAGAAGGAGGAGGAGGCAGAGAAAGAGGAGGGAAGTTAATTTTGAAATTCTGGAGCCAAGCGTGCACTGATAGACAGTGACAAAATACTCCCATGAGCAATGACATTGGAAGTCTTTCAGCCCCTACGGCAATGAGCAATAGGATGATGTTCATTTGGTTGAGTCTATTCTCCGCATTTGACTTAGATCATTGATCATTGGCTAGCACTATATTTCATGGAATGACTGGAGGACAGAAATTGATGATGACACTCTTTTCCTTCAGAATACCTCCCCAATCCACCCTTACACAACTGGCTCTCATTATCTACAATGTAGTCACATATTCGTTCAACGATACTTCTGTGAAAACAGATTTAGTAATAGAGTACAATATCTACAGCAGCTTGGTTCTTTTTTGTCTTTAGCCTTACAGTATCCAGTCAAAATGACATTTTCCAAAGTAATTTAGGTTAGTTCTTTTCTTCCCCACTCCCTTCTGTGTGGTTCTTTCTAATATCAATATATTTCTTTGCTCTGGTTTGTATTCCATTTTATTTCCCCACACATTCATATTAGTTTTAATTGTTCATTTACTTCAGAAAACTGTGAAACATTACTATGGCTTTAAGAGATACAACTATACAAAAATGTATGCTTAGCGGAATGTTCACATAAATGTTATTTGTTCCTCATCTCTGCTAACTCATTCCCATTCTCTCCTTCTTTGCACAGATAAGCAGATGAATGCATATTTATGTTGCCTTCTTTCTTACATGGAGAGTAGCCTACTGAAGACACTCTGTTTGCACTTTGCTTTTTAAAATTAATATATGAAGGAAATCATTCTTTTCTTAAAATTAATTAATTAATTTGTTTATTTATTTTTGGCTGCATTGGGTCTTCGTTGCTGCCCGTGGGCTTTCTCTAGTTGCGGCAAGCGGGGGATGCTCTTCGTTGCGGTGTGCGAGCTTCTCGTTGCAGTGGCTTCTTTTGTGGCAGAGCACAGGCTCTAGGCATGCAGACTTAAGTAGTTGTGGCATGCAGGCTCAGTAGTTGTGGCTCGCGGGCTCTAGAGCTCAGGCTCAGTAGCTGTGGCGCATGGGCTTAGTTGCTCCGCAGCATGTGGGATCTTCCCGGGCCAGAGCTTGAACCCATGTCCCCTGTGTTGGCAGGTGGATTCTTAACCACTGCACCACCAGAGAACTTCCTGGGTATCATTCTTTATTTTTACAGCTGCATTAGGATTACATAGAGGTATCATAGTTTATTCAAATTCTCTACTAGGGAAAGGCATTTAGATGATTTCCTATATTTCCTAAACATTACAATTACAAACAATGCTACAATCAATAAACTTGTAAATATGTCTTCTGTATTTTTGTACCTTCAGGGTAGTTTCCAACAAGTCATATTTCTGGGTCAGAAGATAAATTGCATATTTAGTTTTCTTAAGTATTTCCAGATTTCTTTCTGGAAAGGTCTTGCCAGTCTGCATTCCTACCAACAGTGTTTTCCCACAGCCTCATCAAGATTTGTTGATACATTTGAAAATTTTTACCAGTTTGATAAGTGAGAAATGAGATAGCAGTATTGTTTTAATTTGCATTTTTCTACTTTGGGGATTATGTGGGCAGTATCTATATTCCATGTATATGTGTGGCTGTAAATTATCTGTTCTTGTCTTTTCTCCAGATTTCTATTGGGCTTTATTCCTTTGCTGTCTTTTAACTTTTCAAATGGTGTTTATTGCATGTAATATATGTGTATATATGTATGTATATGGTCAAATTTTTAAATCTTTGGTTTTGAGTCACAGAAGTTTTTTCTAACACTCAGATTAAAGAGGAATGCACCCATGCCTTTTTTCTAGTATTCTTATTGTGGTGTTATTATTGTTACTATTATCATTTTTACTTTAGATACTTTATTCATCTAGAGTTTATTCTTGTTTATGGTGGGAGATTTAAAAGTAATTTTATCTTTTTCATATACTAAATTTTCATATATACTTGGATATAATTCTGAACTTTCCATTCTATTCCATTAGTCTCTTTTTCTATTCATACACCAAGCTGCTTTAATTAGACACTATATTTTGCTTTAATGTCTGGTAGGGCTCATCCCCTCTTTATACTTTTTCTTTCTCAGTGTTTCCTTGCTAATCTTGCATGTTTGTTTCCCCGTATGAAATTTAGTATCAATTTGTCTAACACTGTAGAGTAGTTTGTGGATATTTTTTATTGGGATTATATTGAGTTTATAAATGAATTTATGAGAATACTCATCTTTTAACATAGAATTACCTTATCCAGGAATAATAGGTGCCTTTTTATTTGTTCCATTTGAGTCTTTCTGGAGAGTTTAAAATTTTTCCTCATGTAAGTTTGCATATTATTTGTTAAATTTATCCCCAAGGATATTAATCGTCCATTTATTCCTGTGAATAGGGTTTCTTCTGTCATTATATCCTGTTTAGTGTTCCTGTTTTTGAGGACTATTGATTTTTATGTTAATATTGTATCTTACTATTTTACTGAATTTGTTTACTGCTTGAGTTAGTTTAATCATGGATTCTCTTAAAATTTCTAAGTACATATAGAAGTAGTTTTATTCTTCATCATGTACTATTATATATTATATATAATTGATTTTTTCCTGTCTAATTAAATTTACTAATAATTCTAGTACAAATTGAAACAGTAGGTGATATAGTGGAAATCTGTGCCTTGTTTCTTATCTTAATGGAAATAATGCTAATGTTTCCTATTAAATAAGATACTGGTTTTAGAATATATTTATCTATATATCCTAAGGCCAGTATCTGATTTTATGTTGGTGGCTTGTAAAATGCCTTTTCAGGATCAATGGAAATAGTAATATGTCTTTTCATTATTAATGTAGTAATGCTTTTAATGGTTTGCCTAATGTTGAACCAACTTTGCATTATTGGAACAAATCCCGGTTGATTATGGTGTATTGTTTTCTTAATGTGGTATTGGATTCTGTTTGTTAGTATTTTTGCTTTGGTATTCATGAGTGATGTTGTCTGTAGTCTTTCTTTTTTACTCTTTCTGCTTTAGACCATGTTATACTTAGTTCTAAAGAGAATTACAGAAGATTTTTTTTCAGTGCTCTTGAATAATTTCTAGAGCATTTGATTATCTGGTCTTTAAAGATTGGCTATAATTCTTCTCTGAACTTTCCTTGCCCTCGTGCCTTTTTGGGGCGGAGGGGCACTTACTTAATAAATTCCTCTATTTATTCAATGGAAATTGGTCTGCTTGAGCTTTTTAAACAAATAGGATAACTTCTTGTAATCTGTATTTCCCAAAGAAATTACCCATTTCATCTAGGTTTTTAAACATATTTTCAAAGATGTTTGCAACTTAGTCTCTTTTGAGTTTTATATTTTTTTCTCTATTTCAATTGTTATTTCTTTCCTGTCATATCATTTTGCAATTTTGTGCTTTCTTCATGTTTTATTGATCATCTTATCTAGTGATTTATGTTTTTTTTTCAAAAAAAAGCACAAGATTTTGATGTATTATTTAGATATAGTCTTTACCTCACAGACTTTTTATTTTATCTTTAGTAATTTTTTTTTTTACTTACTATTGACTTACTTTTTTGTTCTTTATCTTATTTTATGGGTCAGGGATTCAATCATTTACATTTTTCATTTTTTTTTCCAGAAAAGTTTTATAATTTTTTATTCTCCTTAGCTGCATCAGAGAGTGCCATTCTTTTTTTCTACAGCTTACCCTTCCCCCTCCCCATATCCTCAAGTCCATTCTCTAGTACATTTTTCACTTTTATTGATAAAAAGTTTTAGTGTAGAGAACAACCTGCATGGCACCCAACCTTTGACTTTAAATTGGATTACACCATATACATGTTATATTTAGTCCTTTTCTAGTATGAGAGACTTTATTGTTTAGTAGCATAATTTAATCCATTTGTATTCAGTATTACTATTTTTGATCAAAATTCTGTAATTCAATTTTATGAATTTTATTTTTATGCCTCCTTATCACTAACTTCTTTTAAAGTCATCGACTCTGTTTCATTCTTCCTTTCTATGCTGCCTCTATGCTCTTATTATTTTTAGTATTATCAAATGCTTTGAAATTTAATTGAAGTATAGTCACTGTACAATATTATATGTTACAGATGTACAATATAGTAATTCAGTTTTTAAAGATTATACTCCATTTATAGTTATTATAAAATATTGGCTATATTCCCTGTGTTGTACAGTATATACTTGTGGCTTATTTATTTTATACATAATAGTTTGTACCTCTTAATCCCCTACCCCTGTGTTGTGACCCCCCTTCTGGTAAGCACTAGTCTGTTCTCTATATCTGTGAGTCTGATTCTTTTCTTTAGTTATATTCATTAGCTTGTATTTTTTAGGTTCCCCATATAAGTGAGATCATACAGTATTTGCCTTTCTCTGTCTGACTTATTTCACTTAGCATAATGCCCTCCATCAATGTTGCTGCAAATGACAAAATTTCATTTTTTATGTAGCTGAGTGGTATTCCATTGTGTGTACACACACAAGCACACACACACAGACACACACTTAGGTTGTTTCCATATCTTGGCAATTTTAAATAATGCTGCTATTAACATTGGTGTGCATGTATCTTTTCAAATTTGTGTTTTAGTGTTTCTTCACATATATACCCAGGAGTGGAATCCCTGGATCATATGGTAGTTCTATTTTTAGTTTTTTGAGAAAACTTCATACTGTTTTCCACAGTGGCTGTATCAATTTACTTTCCCACCAACAGCATACAAGGGCTCCCTTTTCTCCACATCCTCGCCAACATTTGTTATTTGTGTTCTTTTTGATGATAGCCATTCTGACAGGTGTGAGGTGATATCTCATTGTGGTTTTGATTTGCATTTCCCTGATGATTAGCAATGTTTAGCATGTTTTCTTGTGCCTGTTGGCTATCTGCATTTCCTCTTTGGAAAAATATCTATTCAGGTCTTCTGCCCATTTTTTAATCGGGTTGTTTGCTTTTTGGGTGTTGAGTTATATGAGCTGTTTATGTATGTTGGATATTAATCCCTTATTGGTCATATCATTTGAAAATATTTTCTCCTATTCAGTATGTTGTCTTTTCATTTTGTCAGTGGTTTCCTTTGCTGTGCAAAAGTTTTGAATTTCATTAGGTCCCATTTATTTATTTTTGCTTTTGTTTCCTTTTCCTTAAGAGCTAGATCCAAAAAAATATTGGATAAATTGGATAATATATTCTTACCACATTTTAATCATGCTCACTTTTTTCAAAACAGCCTTGAACTTACATATTTTTTACTACAAAGTCAAAATACAGGTATGCATTATCTACTTCCTACAGAAATAAGTAACTTAGCATTTTAATTTTTTTCTGATGCTTCTTGTATTTCTTAATTATTTTCTTATATAATTTGGAGTTTTGGAACTATTAGATTATCTAAAATTATTTGTTTTACATTATTTACCTTCTCTTCGAAGAATAATTTTACATTTTGTATTTCAACCATACTAATATATTCAGATTCTAACTTTATTGCAGGTATACATGGTTTCTATGTTGATTGCCAAGACAGTTTTACCACTCCCTTCCCATTTATAAGCTTTTAGTTTTAATTTGCTTCTATGTTGGTTAGATTACATCTTTTTTTTTTTTAACTTAGGATCTTAAGTGGTTGGTCATAATTTGTCAACATTTGATTATACTTTGGTTAAAATTATGAGCATTTGCTTTTCTGATGCCTAAATATATGAAAACTATAGTCATATACCCAGCTGTTGAATTACAAATTTCTGAAAATATTGTTCCATTTATTTCTGATAGTGTGTTGCTTTTATTTATTTATTTATGTGTTTATAGTTATTGTTATCATCTTTACTAGAATTATTACTGTGAAAGCCATCTTTTGGCATGGCTCTTGAAGACCCTACCTCCTGATACTGATCTCTTGTATAATCTCCTCACCTTGAATGTGGACTCTACATAGTGGCTTTTTTCTAACAAAGAGATTACAGCAAAAGTAATCGGATGTCACTTCTATGATTACGTTACAAAAGACTGTGACTTCCATCTTGCTAGCAATTCTCATTCTGATGAGGTCAGCTGCCCCACTGTCAGATCCTCAGTGGAGAAGCCCACCTGGCAAGGAATCAAAGGAGATTTCTGAATAGGAGCTCGTGAGGGATTGAGGCCTCAGTTCAACAGCCTGTGAGGAAATGAGCTGGGAAGTGAAACTTTCCTGAGTTGAGGTTTTTAGATGAGAGCAGAGCCTAACTGCAGCTTGTGAGAAACATAGACCCAGAGGATCCAGCTAAACTGTTCCCAGTTTCTGGACCCACAGATTCTGTCAGATGATGAATGTGTGCATTTTTAAATTTGCTGCATTTTGAGTTAATTTGTAACATAGCAATAGATTGAAAAAAACAAAAACAAAAACAATTAGCACCTATTTGTACTCTTTGTCTGCATGCTCAGAAAGCTCCTTGCATTTGTCCTCCAAAACACTGCTTTCGTCTTTTGACACACTGGCTCCTCTATGTGGGAGTTCTTATATACAATTTCTAATTTCTATAAATTCGTGTATTATTTATTCCATTTCAGTTTTAATTTTTACCTCTCATTTATTCTTTAATTTTAAATTTTATCTTGTTGCTTATTCCTTCATTTTCATTTAGTTTAATAGTGCCCTTGCTCTCTTGAATGATACTGAGCTTGAAGAAGAGATATAGGTAAAAATACATATTCTTTTTCATGCACTAATATACTTTTTATCTACTTTGTTATGGTCAACTCAATTTTATGCTATGGGACCTATGATATGATACAAGACCTATGATAACAAGACATTATTTTGGTTTTGTTATGTTTTATGTTTGCTTATCTTAGGAAAATAAGAGAGATGTCTAGGTCTGTGATTGACCCAAATTAACACGAATAGAGTATTTTCTTTGACCCCTTAACTTTTCTCCTGGCTGTTGCTATTACTCTTTTCTCTTATCATAGAGTGCAAAGTTCTTATAAGATTCATTATATTAATAAAATGTTTTTCACGTTCAGCTGTATGTTTTGCCCTGCTGTACTTCATATAGAGCAGGTAACTGGGTTGGAGTCCTGTCACCAGTGTCAGAGAAAACTACTGTGCCCAGCTTGTTTTGTAATTGATGAACGAGGTGCTTTCAAAAGTCAATTTGTAGCCATTGAAACAATTCTTAGTAGTTAGGTCCCTTTATGTTCTTTACCCACTCTCACTTCCAGTCCTTTCTCTTACAGTGTGTAACAATATGTGCTGAAGGTGGACTTTGAGTTGTTTGTTTTTTCTTTAGGTATCATATTCACTCCTTCTCACACATCCCATTAACCCATTAATATGGAAGCTTTTGGAAATACTCTTTATCTTAATACTGTTTATAATAAGGCAGATTGGTATACCCATTTTAAAGGCGTGAAAGTTATGCCTTAGAAAATGTAAATAATTCAACTAAGTTAACCTGGATATTAAAAGGCAAAGCTGAGATTAGAATCCAGGTGTTCTCACTTCTAGTTTAGTGACTTTTTCCTTTGTATATCACTATTTAATTTTTTTCTCAAACAAGTCTCTCGAGCAGTTTGAAGGGAAGAATAGAATGACGCAGCAGATGCCAGTTGTCCTTGGAGATAATTCTTTGGGTAGTTGGGAAATTATATGAAATTATATTCTGATATTTCACACTCTTACTTGATGATTAACCTCGGTCTACTAACAAAGGATTTAAATGAAACCACAGTTTAATTAGCATATATAACCAAATCATAATTCTCTAAATTACTCCTTTCTCTCTAAAATCATGTTTCCTAAGTGGATATCAGCTGTGGAAGTTGTTTGGTATTTATGTTTTCACCCACTTGTTTTAGAAAACTCATGGTTTACCAATTTTTGTTGTATTTAGATAATACCCTAAAAAGTGATTAAAATATAATGTGATGCCCACACAGGATTTGATGACAAAACATTTTCTGGTGGACAAGAGTAGTCATTCAATTTAGCATAACCAGGGTCAGACATTTAGAAAACTCTGACAACAAAGTATTATAAACTGTAGCAGGGTCAAGGAAACACAAACGAATTATGAAGCACAAAAGCAAAACAGAAGAGTTCGCTTTATACTCCAGTAGTATGACTACCTTGAAAATGGGTTTCTGGATTAAAAATTTCTGTTTGCTGTGGTTGAATGCTTAATTATATATTTTACATATGTGGCTCATTTCCTGTATTCCTCACGCGGCCTAGGAGACCTCCAAGGGGAGGGCACTCAGGCCCTGTGAGCTGTGTTGTGACCTGTGGCACTAGGACCCCTTGGAGAGTGGTGAGGGTGTAGCAGGCGGTACCAGGACCCAGGGGAACCACTGTGGGCCTGTGGAGGCTTTTGGCCCTGCAGCAAGACGAGAGAGGCCTGAGAAATTTAGAAAGATAAATAAATGCATGCCAAGCTTTAAAATGTATCCATATTATAATTAGCACTTCTATAAAATACATTCATACTATGGATTTTAATATTCTTCCAACTTTTAACTGCAATGTACATTCATTTAATTTTTCTATAGGCATCTATTAATAACTGAGTATTAAAAACTGGGGCACTTTGGGGTATATACAGAAAATAATTGCTTCCAAGATCTGTTTGACCTCACAATAGCCTATTTTCAATTATCCCTGTTTTCATGATAATAACATTCAGGCACATACCTCCTACCAACTCATTCTGAATCTTTGACAGGGTATCTGTATATCAATAACAATTCTTTTTAAAAAGTACGATTGCCGGTCCATAAAAATGTCCCCACCCAAAAAAACAAAGGAAACACTCAAGCAAAAATCACCTCTTTAGCAGCAGCCTCGCACATGAGATCATTTTTTTTCATTCAAACATTAACACTGAGTTTAGAAACAAGCATCGTGTTGTTAAAGAAAACTTTCAGAGTGTTGGAAATTAGTAGCAATACATGTGTTGTTGTTCTGGTTCAAGTAATAAGCAGCTATATTATCTTGTGGATGTCATTCAGCCCTTCTGGTTTCAGTAACCAGACTGGAAAATGGTAAAATTATTGTAAGACTAGATAAAAGACGATTATAATTACCAAGTGTTGTATGATGATGGTAGCAGTAGTGATGTTGAGAAATGGCGGGAGCCTGGATTAATTTTCAAAGTAGAGGCAACAGGATCTGCTGTTAGTTTGGATTTGTGGTGTGACTTACCTTATTTGACACAACTATATTCATCTGTTAAATGGGGATAAAATTAATGAGTTTCTGTCTCAGGAGATTGTTATGATTAAGGGAGCTAGTGTATATAAAATGTTTAGCATAATGCTTATGACATCTAGAAAGCCAGATTTATTATGACTTTGCAGCTATGATGTGGGGAAAAGAAAATATCAGAAAATATTTTTCAGTCTCCTTGCCTTTTGCTCTGCGGGTGAGGATTATTTCATACTAAAATACCAGGCATGCCTCTTTAAAATGGTGGCATTTTGAGGTCAAGGTCAATTCTTTGCCTTGGTATTACCGGTCTGGACTAAAGAGTGAAACTTCAAAGATCTGGCTCGTCTCCAAAGACATTTTAATTTTATATACTTAAGTGGCAGAATTCCACTAACAAGCTTTCCTCTCTGATTCTACTTAAAGGAACCTGAAGAGCTAATAGAAGTGGATGCATCAGTACTAGTCATAAAAATAAGGTACTTTCTATGCATGAAATGTACTTTTATATGCTTTCTTTTCTCCATCAGTGCTAATAAAGTATTGTAGTTATGTGTAAACAGCCACATTTTCACCACTACTTCAGCCTCATTCATTTAGTGATACTGGAAAGTTTCATTTTTTCTTGCATGTATGTTCTTGTGTAAAAGCCCCTAAAGGCCCATAAAGGCTTTATTTTCTCAATATAATATTTCATGGGCATACAAAATTTTTAAATTCAATCCTTTGAAGTGTTCTCTGATTTCACTGCACCATTATTATTGATGCCTTTATCAAAAACCTATTCTAAGCAACTGATTTGACTCATAATAAAATCCACCTTAGATTGTTCCACAAGAAATTAGCCTGAGTTTCTCAATCAGTGGACTCTAATCCCCGCCTAGTTTTCTGCTACCTTGTAATCACCACAGGCAACACCAGCCTAGATGGAAAGCAGAGCAACCCCTCTGTTCTCCAAACAATTGTCCAGGGTAAATATCAGCTCTGCGTGGGCTGGTTGTGTTTGAGTGTACATATGGGCATATGTAAGTGTCTTAGCAAGTGTCTTAGCAAGAAAGTAGAGTAATCAATGTTGACGTTGTGTCCTCTGACATTTTTTTCCATTATTTCATTATTCCATTATTTTAGTCTTTGGGGGTGCTGTGGGTGACTTTTGATACAGTGAATTTTTTGTTCCCTCTGAGGGTCTTTAGATGCTTACAACATACTGTGAGGTGCAACAAACATCAGTAGGAGGTAGGTCACCTGTTGGCAATTTCTTTGTCTGCCTGTCTTTCAGGAGTGTCATTGTCACCTTTCACACCTCAAAAACCTCTTTCCATCTGGGTTCTGGTAAGCTGGGCCCTAATGTCATCCTCACCCCCAAACACAGGTGGAAACACCACAGCCTTGCTTGTGTGTTAGTGTTTAGGAGGAATCTGTCTTCAGTGCTCAGCCCTCACTCAGTCCTTATCCCCAGTGTCTGGCTAATTGTGGGCCTGCTGCTGTGGTCCTCAACCCTGCAGGACTCCATTTTTCTCCCTTCTCACACACCTGCCTGTCCCCTTTCCTTCCCTTCTTCCCATCGTCAGAGAAATCATGAAGATATACACACATCCCCCGGAAAGAAGGACTTTTCCTAACTTGTTAATTTTATTTTAATCATCACCATTTATATATTCTGTTGTTGTAATATTTGGCCTTTACATGGTTGACAATTTTAGACCTCTGGAAATACAGTAGATCTGAGGTCTCTGGCCCGCACACGATAGTTACTGGCTCCACTTGATGTGGTTCAGTTTCCTGAGTCTCTTGGTCCTAAATTGGCTGATTTTGATTCACTTTCTCTTTCAGCTTGTGGCAATGGCCGAATAGTGTTGGACCCTTTGAAATGGTGGCTTTCTTGAAGAAGTGGTAGTTGTTACAGAAGGGCTATTTTTACCTTCATGATTATCTTCTGCATCTGGTAGGAAAATAGAGCAATCTCAGAAGGGCATTGGCTTGACAGTTTCTTGTATAGTTAAACATACTCTTTCTATATGTCCCAGGCGTTCTACTCCTAAGTATTTTCCAAAGAAAAATTAAAACATATATAAACCAGAAACTTGCACATGGATGTTCATAGCTTTGATTGTAATAATAAAAAACTGGAAATAACCCACATATTCCTAACCTAGGGAATAGTTAAACAGATTTTGATACATTCATACATTGGAATCTACTAAGCCATAAAAATGAGCTAACTACTGGTAGTTAACTCATTCATCCATGTACCTTGAAGGTACATGCATGGATCTGAGTGGCATTAGCTAATTCAAAGTAATCAGACCCAAAATGAGACACTTTTGAGGAGAAAAAACTCAGGGACAGAAGAGATCAGTAGCTTTCAGCACATGGAGGTGGGAGAAGATATTTGTTATCAATGGGAATGGGGACAGTTTTTGAGGTAATGGAACTCTTTTATACCTTGAATGTTGCCATAGTTATATGACTATGTACATTTGTGAAATTTCACAGCAACGTACACCAAAAGTATGATTTTTATTGTATGTGAAGTATACATTAATAAAAAATGACATAATTTATAACCATACATAAGTCTGGGTTCTGAAAAAAACATACTATCATGTATATCTTGCTTGGGTCCAGTTGTAAGGGATGCGGCAAAAACCTCCTTTTTCCTCTTTCTTCAGAATCTGGTTCCTCCTCAGCTACTCCTCTGTTTAATCCTTGCCTTTTCCCACCAATTTGGTTTCTTGCCAGTTATATACCTCCTGTGGGAGACATTTTATCAGTGACCTTAAATATTAATATTTCCTAGAACAATAATTCTGAGAAGACAGACCAAAACACTGGACTAAGATCCAAAAAATTTTAGTTTTTTTTTTTTTTTTTTGTGGTA